>NW_025804185.1:0-1626 GCF_021613505.1 Equus quagga
AGGCCACTTCTCCAACATCAGGAGACATAGCTCACTCACCTAATGCATAGATATAAGCACAAAGAGGCAAAATGAGGAGGTAAAGGAATACATTCCAAGCAAGGGAACAGGACAAAACTCCAGAAAAAGAGTGAAATGAAACAGAAGTAAGCAATCTACTTGACAAGAGTTCAACCAAAAATTCGTAAGGATGCTCACTGATCTTGGGAGAAGACTTGATGAACACAGTGAGATCGTCAACAAAGAATTGGAAAATATAAAAAAGAACCAATCAGAAATGAAGAATACAATACTGTAAATGAAAAATTCACTAGAGGGTCTCAATAGTAGAGTAGATGATACAGAAAAAGGGATCAGTGAGCTGGACAAAAAACTAGAGGAAATCGCCCAAGCTGAACAGATAAAAGAAAAAGTGAAAAAGAACGAGAACAGTCTAAGAGAACTCTGGGACACATATAATATGAATGTTAGTGCACTTGATCTTGTCCCAGAGGAGGAAGAGAGAGACAAAGGGGTAGAGAATTTATTTGAAGAATTTATTTTATAACTGAAAACTTTCCTAACCTAAGGAAGTCAACAGACATCCAAGTACATGAAGCACGAAGAGCACCAAACAAGATAAACCCAAAGAGGCCCACACCAAGTCACATTATAATTAAAATGTCCAAAATTAAAGATAAAGAGAGAGTCCTAAAAGCTGCAAGAGAAAGGCAATGACTGACGTACAAAGGAAAGCCCATAAGGCTATCAGCTGACTTCTCAACTGAAACCCTAAAGCCTACAAGAGAGTGGCACAATACATTTAAAGTGCTGAAAGGAAAAAAACCTACAGCCAAGAATACTCTACCTGACAAGGTTATCATTCAGAATGGAAGGAGAGAGAAAGAGTTTCCCAGACAAGCACAAATTAAAGGAGTTTATCACCAAGAAACCAGGAGTTTATCACCAAGAAACCAGTTCTACAAGAACTGCTGAAGGTACTTATCTAAGTGGGAAAGAGAAGATCACATATAAGAATAAGAAAATTATCCAAAAAAAAAGAAACCACAATAAAATCACTACTAAAGGCAAAAATACAGTAATGGTAGCAGATCAACCACCTATTAAGATAATATGAAGGTCAAAAGACAAAAGTACTAAAATTACCTATTTCAATGATAAGCGGGAATGGATACACTCACACAAAATAAGAGGTTAGATATGATATCAAAAAATTAAATGTGGGAGGAGGGGAGTAAAAGAGTAGAGCTGTTAGAAAGAGGTCAAATTAAAGAGACTATCGACTCAATATAGATTGCTGTATATGTAGATTACTATACATGAACTTCATGGTAATCACAAACCAGAAACCTGTAATATATGAGTAAGTAGGAGAAAGGGAGTCAAACATATTACTAAAGAAAGCCATCAAACCACAAGGGAAGAGAAAAAGAGAAGAAGAAAGGCACAGAGAAGAACTACTAAAACACCCAGAAAAAAGTAACAAAATGGCAACAAAGACATATTTATCAATAGCTACTTTAAATGTCGATGGACCAAATGCTCCAACCAAAAGGCATAGGCTGGCTGATTGGACAAAGAAAACAAGACCCATATATATACTGCATACAAGAGACAAGCTTCAGA
>NW_025804185.1:1636-5187 GCF_021613505.1 Equus quagga
GCCAAAATTTATGGGATAGAGCAAAAGTGGTTCTAAGAGGGAAGTTTATGGCAATCCAGGCCTACCTTAACAAACAAGAAAAATTCCAAACAAACAATCTAACAGTGCACCTAAAGGAACTGGAAGAAGAAGAAGAAACAAAGCCCAAAATCAGCAGAAGGAAGGAAATAAGAACAATCAGAGAAGAAATAAATAAAATAGAGAGTAAAAAACAATAGAAAAAATTAATGAAACCAAGAGCTGGTTCTTTGAAAAGATAAACAAAATTGAGAAACCTTTAGCTAGACTCACCAAGAACAAAAGAGAGAAGGCTCAAATAAATAAAATCAGAAATGAAAAAGGAGAAATTACAATGGACATCATAGAAATACAAAAGAAATAAGAGAATACTATGAAAAGCTATATGCCAACAAATTGGATAATCTAGAAGAAATGGATAAATTCTTAGAATCATACAACCTTCCAAAACTGGATCAAGAAAAAATAGAGAATTTGAATAGACTAGTCACCAGTAAGGAGATTGAAATAGTAATCGAAAACCTCCCCAAAAACAAAAGTCCAGGATCAAATGGCTTCCCTGGTGAATTCTACCAAACATTCAAAGAAGACTTAATACCTATCCTTCTCAAACTCTTCCAAAAAATTGAAGAGGAGGGCAAGCTTCCTCACTCCTTCTACAAAGTCAACATTACCCTGATTCCAAAGCCAGACAAGGACAACACAAAAAAAGAAAATTACATGCCAATATCGTTGATGAACATCGATGCAAAAATCCTCAACAAAATACTAGCAAATTGAATACAACAATACATTAAAAAGATCATACACCATGATTAAGTGAGATTCACTCCAGGGATGCAGGGATGGTTCAACATCCACAAATCAATCAATGTGATAACACTACATTAACAAAAAGAGGAATAAAAGTCACATGATCATCTCAATAGCTGCAGAGAAAGCAGTTGAAAAGATACAGCATGCATTTATGATAAAAACTCTAAATAAAATGGGCATAGAAGGAAAATACCTGAACATAATAAAGGCTGTATATGACAAACCCACAGCTAATGTCATTCCCAATGGAGAAGAACTGAAAGCTATCCCTCTAAGAACAGGAACGAGACAAGGATGCCTAGTTTCACCACTCTTATTTAACATAGTATTAGAAGTCTTAGCCAGAGCAATCAGGCAAGAAAAAGAAATAAAAGGGATCCAAATTGGAAAGGAAGAAGTAAAACTGTCCCTATTTGTGGATGACATAATTTTATATATAGAAAACCCTAAAGAATCCACTAAAAAACTTTTAGAAATAGTAAGTGAATATAGTCAAATTGCAGGATACAAAATCAAAACACAAAAATCAGTTGTGTTTCTATACACTAGCAGTGAAGTAGCAGAAAGAAAAATTAAGAATACAATCCCATTTACAACTGCAACAAAAAGATTAAAATACCTAGGAATAAACTTAACCAAGGAGGTGAAAGATCTGTACACAGAAAACTGAAAACATTGTTGAAAGAAATTGAAGAAGACACAAAGAAATGGAAAGAGGTCTGTGCTCTTGGATTGGAAGAATTAACATAGTTAAAATGTCCATAGTTCCTAAAGCAATCTACAGATTCAATGCAATCTCTATCAAAGTTCCAACAACATTTTTCACAGAAATAGAACAAGGAATCCTAAAATTTATATGGAACAACAAAAGGCTCTGAATATCCAAAGGAATCCTGAGGAAAAAAGAACAAAGCTGGAGATCTCACACTCCGTGATCTCAAAACATGCTACAAAGCTATAGTAACCACAATAGCATGGTAATGGCACAAAAACAGACACACAGATCAAAGGAATAGAATCAAGAGCCTAGAAATAAACCCACACATCTATGGACAACTAATTTTTTACAAGGGAGCCAAGAACATACAATGGAGAAAGGAAAGTCTCTTCAATAAATGGTGTTGGGAAAACTGGACAGCCACAAGCAAAAGAATGAAAGTAGACCATTACTTTACACCATGCACAAAAATCATCTCAAAATGGATTAAGGACTTGAATGTAAGATCTGAAACCATTAAACTTCTCGAAGAAAACACAGGGAGTGTGCTCTTTGACATCAGTCTTAGCAGCTTTTTTCAAATACCATGTTTGACTGGGCAAAGGAAACAATAAAAAAAATAGACAAATGGGACTACATCAAACCAAAAAGCTTCTGCACGGCAAAGGAAAGCATCAACAAAATGAAAAGGCAACCTAACAATTGAGAGAAGATATTTGCAAACCATATATCAGATATTAAGGGGTTAATATCCAAAATGTACAAAGAACTCATACATCTCAACAACAAAAACTAAGAACCCAATTTAAAAATGGGCAAAAGATCTGAACAGAGATTTCTCCAAAGAAGATATCCAGATGGCCAACAGGCACATGAAAAGATGTTCGACATCATTAACTATCAGGGAAATGCAAATCAAAACTACAATGTGATATCGCCTCACTCTGGTCAGAATAGCTATAATTAACAAGACAGGAAACAATAAGTGCTGGAGAGGATGTGGAGAGAAGGGAACCCCCATACACTGCTAGTGGGAGTGCATAGTGGTCCAGCCATTATGGAAAACAATATGGAGTTTTCTCAGAAAATTAAGAATAGATCTACCAGATGATCTAGCTATTCTACTGCCGGGTATTTATCCAAAGAACTTGAAAACAGAAATGCATAAAGATACATGCACCCTATGTTCATCTTAGCATCATTCACAATAACGAAGACTTGGAAGCAACCTAAGTGCCCATCAAGGGATGAATGGATAAAGAATACGTGGTATATATACACAATGAAATACTACTCAACCATAAGAAATGATGAAATCTGGCCATTTGTGACAACATGGATGGACCTTGAGGGTATGATGCTAAGTGAAATAAATCAGAGGGAGAAAGTCAAATACCATATGATCTCACTCATAGGTAGAAGAGAAAAACGACAAACACATAGCAACAGAGATTGGATTGGTGATTAGCAGAGGGGAAAAGGGAAGGAGGAGGGCGAAAGGGGTGATCAAGCACGTGTGTGTGGTGATGGATTATAATTAGTCTTTGGGTGGTGAACATGATGTCATCTACAGAGAATTCAAAATATATTATGATGTACACCTGAAGTTTATATGTTGTTATAAACCAATGATACTGCAATTAAAAAAATGAAAAAAAATTTTAAAAATAACTTGAAAATTTTTTTTAAAAAAGTAAAGACAAAAAGAGGGAGATTGGCAATGGATGTTAGCTCAGGGCAAATTGTCCTCTGCAAAAAAAAAAAAAAGAGAGAGAGAGAATACTCAGGTTATATTGTTGTCACATACTGATGTTTTTGCATAACCCCAGTGAAGAGGGCAGGTTGTCTAAAAGCAAATAATATTTGTGAAATGGTGAATATTCATCATGATTTTATGAAGTTGACAGATGGAAAGTGCATTTTGAATGTGTTTCATTTCATAGATGAGGAAATTAAATTATAGAGTGATTAAATTACCTAATTCAGTGGTTTGGGTGAA
>NW_025804186.1:0-14686 GCF_021613505.1 Equus quagga
CACTAGATCCAGTTTTGGTCTTGACAACGAGAACCTCACTTTGGCAATACTTCTTTCTTTCTCTGTACTATCTTGTTTTCTCCCTTTAGTGAATAGCAGCATTTTCAGAATAGGAGCATTCTGTTTTCTTCTCTTATCTTTCATCCACTCATATTGCTTTACCTAGCATCTGCAGTCGAGAATTCTCAGTTATAAATATCTCTAGTTCAGAGTTCATGCCTAAACTTGACTCATACATACAACTGCCTACTTGCTAGTGATATTTGGATGTGTGAATAGTTTCTAAAATCTAAATAGTGCAAAACAGTATCCTAATCTCTCCATCCTTCTGGAAAAAATGCATCCTGCTCCTCAGATAATTAACTGCAGAAAATTCAAAGAAAATAATTGAAGTTATTTTTGGCTCCTTTCTGTTTTTAAACCGTATCTATCAGCAAATTTTTTTGCCTCACATTATACTGAAACTTGATCCTGTCTCATCATCTTCAGTTCTTCTATCCTGGGTCAAGACATGTCAGTTTTTGCCTGGAGCAATATCTTCAACAGTTTTCTCAGTTCTCTTCCCCTATCCTATATTTCAGTATTCCTCTCAACACGTTTTCCATAGTGAGCTTTTCCAAAAAAACATAAGCCAGTTGTGTCCTTCTTTTGCTCATTGTTATACTAAATACCAAGATTAAATGCCAAAATCCCTATATTCCTCCATAATCCTAAGTAATTTATTATAGTTCTCCAAACACCCATCCCTGTGCCACTTCAAATGCTATTAATATAATTGTCTAGCTATTCACCCACGTCCTTTGCATATATTTCAACACTACTATGCAAATTCTTAATTCAAAAAAATTCAACTCACCTCTAGTTTCTTTCCTCTTTCCTTTTTTTCTAGACCCAATTATGTTAGGATACTACTTTCCAAATTCTAATTATCTTCTAATAAATCAGGTAACAGAAGCCAATTGGGATGAATCAGTTGCATTGTAATTGGTTGCTCTTTAAAGGAAATATGCATGGATAATTAGCTGTGACTTCTGAATACATTATTCCTTTACAAAAAGTCTCTCATATAACAATTATCTTGTTATTACACAATTTTAAAATTCGTATTTCATTTAATGTTATTTCAATTTTACTCTACCACTAGTGTAAGTGTAAATAATTATGTAAGAGTCTACTGAAGGTCTGTTTAAGAGATTGTTACCAAATACTTTAATTTAAGCCAGACTAACATAGAGTATTTGGGGATAGAATGTTGTGTAATAGGATTTAATATTTAAATTTAGATTTATTTAGTTTAGTGACACCAATGGCATATATGATCAATAAAAAAGATTTTTTTCCATTGGTCTTTCTGTTTTCCTGTAACTACAAATTATAGATCTATTATTTGTGGCAACAATTCATCTTTAGGATAGGACCTGAGCCAGGAAAATTATCAAGAGTGTATCAGTAGGTGTTGGCTAGGCTATGATGGTTAAAGGAAAGCTGGGTAAAAAAATTAGTAGTTTATAAAAGCAAATGTTGACTTCTTACTCACTGTTCATGTCCACCGCAAGTTGTTTCTGCCTCTTTTCCATATTTTCTACGTTGTAGGGACAACTTCTCTCTGGAATATTGCTGATTGTAGGCAGAGAAAAGAAAAAAAAATACTGAACCCCACGAAGGCTCTCAGTTTTCTTCCTGGAAGGTTCACATATGAATCCTTTTCATGTTTCATGGGACAAGACTCTTTCATGGGACAAGTCACATAGCCAGGACTAGGGTCAACAGAGTTGAGAGGTAAACTGCTATGTTATCTATCAATAAAATAACCCCATTATGGCTTTAGATAAAGGATTAGTATGTTATTCTTAATTTTTCTCTTTTTTCTTGCCAGTTTTCATTCTCTGACTTCCTAGAAAACATCAGCTACTTAGGAGAGACTCTAGGGATTGCATATTCTTTGCTACGAGTTTTCCTTGTGAGAATTCGCTTGCTTTGGTATCTCTTTACTGCTGTAAATCTGTATGTGCTCAGTCTAAATGCACCCGTGGTCAGCATGGAGTCTTCCCTCAACTCCTCCCCAGCATAGCTCAGGTTAATCATCTCCATCAATCTTAAATATCTGTCCATAAGGAAAGCTTCTTTACACCAAATACTGTGCTAGGAATCCCTGTTATTTGTTATCACAGCTGTATATACTTTACAAAAACTAGTCAAAATTATATTATATTATATATTATATCATTAGTATATATTACATTATATTATTATTATATTATATTATTACATATTATTATTATATATTATATTATATTAATAAACTATCTGACCCTGAAGTGGCCCATGAACCAGCTCAAGCCCTTTTTGGCCATGAACTGGGAGCCCCTGGAGAGTGCTGAATTAGACAATCATACACAGATGAGAGAGCCTTTGTGGAAGTATAGAAATGAATCACAAAATTTACAGCATATTGTTGAAGAAAATTTTTAAAAAGCCAAGATTGGATGCATGGGAAAGAGTAAAAGGAACAAGTTCACTTTACTCATATCAACCCTCCCCAAGGCAGCATAGCTCAGTGATGAGAGCCCTTGTTGGCTCATGATTTCTCCTGCTGAAGAAAGTGAGACCATGTGAGTGGGCATCTGGCTTCACACATCCGCAACTGTATGAGATGCTTCAAAATAAACACCTTTCTCTTCCACCCCATTCAGAGGACCGAGGCAAGATCTAAATGATTGAGGGGTGGTGAACCACTGGGAAAACAGCCCACATGACTCAGGATGGAATGTATCAAAGGGATGCAGATCTGACTACCCACATCACAGATTCCATTGGGAAGAACACCCATGAGCCACTGTGGAAGTGCCGCCTATAGATTCCTCCAAATATCCCATAGGCACCCCCAGTGTTTCACATGCCTCAATTACACATATCCCCACCCTATTTCTTTCTCCTTGTGAGCACTCACACCAGTGGAGAGAGTGAAATTTTGCAGATGCCTAGTGAGAACACACAGGATACCTCCTCAAATCTTCAGGTTTAGGAGAAAGCACAAACTTGAATATTCAGCACCACCCTAGTGAAAGTAAAAGGGAGTCTGTCAGCACCTGGCCTGGCTTTACAGAATCCAGAGAAGGCATATGAGGAGAAAAGAGAGACAAGGTAGCAGAAAGTTTATTTAAGCAAGAAATGGCCAATTTCCAAATATGGGGAGAGATGTGAACATCCAACTTTAGAAAGCTAATAGGTCACCACCAAATTTTAATCCAAAATGCTATTCTCCAGATACATTATAATAAAACAGTCTACAATCAAAGACAGATAATTTTAAAAACCTTTTAGGAGAAAAAATTCTCTCATACAAGGGAAACTCTATAAGGCAATCAGAGGATTTCTCAGCAGAGACTTTTCAGGTTAGGAGAGAAAAGGATGATATATTTAATGTGGTGAAAGAAAGAAAAGTGCCAATCAAGAATACTTTACCCAGCAAAGTTGACCTTAAGAGATGAAAGTAAGATAAAGACTTTCCATAACAAACAAAACTTGCGGGAGTTCGACTCCACTTGAGTTGCCTTAAAAAAATGCTGAAAAGAGTTCTTCAAGCAAAAATGAAAGGTCATTAATTAGTAACATAAAAATATATGAAAATATATGACACATTGGTAAAGGTTTGTTTATAGTCAAAATCAGAATTCTAGTATAATAATTATAAATATATTATTATATAATAATATAATTCTAGTATAAAAGTTAAAAGAAAGATGTATTAAAATAAGTAAACTACAATAATTTGTTAATGAATACACAATATAAAAACAGCTAAATTGAGACATAAAACATAAAAAGAGGGGAAATAAAACGGTTGCGTTTTTGATTGAAAAATAGACTATTACAAGTATTTTTTATAAGCTTCATGATAACCACAAAATAGAAAGCTACAGCAGATACGAAAAAGATAAAGAGAGAGGAATCAAAGCATACTGCTGTGAAAAATCATTAATTCACAAGGAAGACAAGAGAGAAAATTGGAAGAAAGAAACTATAAAACATCCATAAAAACAATTAATATGATGGTATTAGTAAGTTTTTATCTAACAATAATCACCTTAAGTATAGTGGATTAAATTTTCCAATCAAAAGCCTTAATATTGCTGAATATATAAAAATAAAAGAGACTCAACTATATGTTGCTTACAAGAGACTCCCTAAAGCTTTCAGGACACAGATAGGCTCAAAGTGAAGGTGCAGGGGAGATGTTCCATTAAGCAGTAACAAAAGACATTAGAAGTTGCAATATTTTTAACAGACAACGTAGATTTTAAGCAAAAAAATGTCGAAACAAGACAAAAGGGACATTTTAAAGATAAAAAGGTAAATTTATCAAGAGGATATAATAATTGTAAATATAAATGCACCAAATATGAGCACTGAAATATATTAGACAAATACTAACAGATCTGAAGGAAGAAATAGATAAAAAGAAAATAATAGTAGGGACTTTAAAAACAAACTTTTGACAATAGGTAGATCATCCAGACAGAAAATCTATAAGAGTGGACTTGAACTATACTTTAGAATAAAAGGGCCTACTGGACATACACAGGATATTCAATCCAACAGCAGCAGAACATGCATTCTTCTGAAATATACAAGGAATGTTGCCAGGATAGATCATATTTTAGTTCACAAAATAAATCCTAGGAAATTTAGAAGACTGAGATCATGCCAAGTATCATTTCTGACCACATGGTATAAAACCAGAAATAAATAATAGGAGAAAAACTAGAAAATTAGAAAACATGTGGAAATTAAACACACTCCTTAACAACCATTGTGTCCAAGAAGACATTAAAAATATATGTAAATCTTGAAAAGAATCGATTAAACTAATAGCTAACTTTTTAAAAGATAAACAAAATGGTGATCCTTTAGTCAGAACAACCAAGCAAAGAAAAAAAGGATCAAATAAATAAAATTTTAAATGAAAGAGTAGTCATTACAAGTGATATCACACAAGTAGAAAGTGTTTAAAAAGCATTATAAGAGACTACTACGAACAATAATATGCCAACAAATTTCACAACCTAGAAGAAGTGCATAAATTCCTAGAAGCATATAACCTACCAAGACTGGATCATGAAGGAATAGAAAATCTGAAGAGACCAATTACAAGTAAGGTATTGCATCAGTAATCAAAACCTCCCAACAAAGAAAAGTCTAGGATCAGCTTGTTTCACTGGTGAATTTCACAAACATTTGATGAATAATTAGTACCAATTTTTCTCAAAATCTTCCAAAAATAGAAGAGGAGGGAGCAATTCCAAATGCATTTTGCAAGAGCAGTATTAGCATTATACAAAAAACAGATGAGGACACCACAAGAAAAGTATACATCAATATCCCTGATGAATATAGATGCAAAAATTCTTACGAAAATATTAGCAAACCAACTTCAACACCACATTTGAAATAATATGCACCATGATCAAGTGGGATTTATCCTTTGGAGGCAAGGGTGGTTCAACATATGCAAATCAATAAATATGATACACCACATTAATAGAACACAAGATAAGAATCAGATGATTCTCTTGATACATAAAAAGCATACGACAAAATTCAACATTGTTTCATAACAAAAACTTGCAACACACTGAGTATAGAGTGAACGTAATTCAACATGATATAGGCTAGATATGACAAGCTCACAGGTAACATCATATCCAATGTTGAAAATTTTAAAGTTTTTCTTCTAAGAACAAGACGAAGATAAAGATGCCCACTCTCACCAGTGTTTTTCAAAATAGTGTGGGAAGTCCTAAACAGAGAAATTAGACAAGGAAAATAAATAAAAGGAATCCAAAGCAAAAAGGAAAAAAATAAAACTGCCTCTATTTGTAGATGACAACACGCTATGTATGGAAAACTGTAAACTCCACACACACACACACACACAAAACTTGTTAGAACTAATAAACAAATTCAGTAAAGTTGCAGGATACAAAATCAATATACAAAAATCAGTTTTGTTCACACACACAATCAATAAATTATTGGAAAGACAAATTAATAAAACAATCCCAGTAATAATAGCATCAAAAATAATAAAATACTTAGGTATAAATTGAACAAAGAAGCTGAAAGATCTATATACTGAAAAGTATAAGACAAAGATAAAATAAATTGAAGATGACACAAATAAATGGAAAACTATTCTGTGCTCGTGAATTAGAAGAATTAATATTTTTTAAAAGTCCAGACTACTCAATAGATCTGGCAATTAAATGCAATTCCTGTCAAAATTTCAATGGCTTTGTAAAAATAAATTTTAAAAAATTCTAAAATTTCTGTGGAATCACAGAAGACCCTAAACAGCCACAGCTACGTCAAGAGAAAAGAACAAATAGCTGGAGGTATTACACTTCCTGATTTTAAAATAGTTACAAAGTTTAGTTAGTCAAAACAATATGATTGTGGCAGGAAAGCAGAGACATTGATCAATGGAACAGAATAGAGACCTGAGAAATAAACCCACTCATATCTGGTCCATACATTTCCAACAAAAGAGCCAAGAATAGAAAATTGGAAAAGGATAATCTCTTAAATAAGTGGAGATTGGAAAACTGGATAGTCACATGCAAAAAAGTGAAATAGGACTAGTATCCTACACTATACACAAAAAGCAATTCAAAATGGATTAAAGGGTTGAACTTAAGACTTGAAACTATAAAACTCCTGGAAGAAAACATAGTGGGTAAGTTTCTTGACATTGATCTTGGCTTTTGTTTTTGGATTTGACAACAAAAACAAAGGCAACAAAAGCAAAATGAACAAGTGGGAGGACATCAAACTGAAAAAGCTTCTGCACAACAAAGATAATGATCCACAAAATGAAAAGACAACCTGTCAAATGGGGGAAAATATTTCAAAGTCATATATCTGATATGGGTTGACATCCAAAATATATTTAAAATTATACAACTCAATAGGAAATTATAAACAGGCCAAGTAGAAAATGGGCTGAGGAATTGAATAAATATTTTTCCAAAGAAGACATACTAACAGCAACAGGTACATGAAAAGGTCATCAACGTCACTAATATCAGGAAAATGCAAATTAAAACCACAATATTACCTCACATTAGAGTGGCTATCATCAAGAAGATAAGAGATAAGAAGTGTTGGCAAGTGTGGGCATAAAAGGGAACCCTTGTGCACTGTAGATTGGAATGTGAATTGGTACAACCATTATGAAAAATAGTACGGAGATTTCTCAAAAAACTAAAAATAGAACTAATATATGATCCAGCCATCTCACTTCTGGTGTACCTCCAAAGTAAAAGAAAACAAGATTTCAGAGAGATGTGTGCACTGTCATGTTTATTGTAGCATTATTCACAAAAGCCAAGATATATAAATAACCTAAGTGTCCATCAACATGTGAAAGGATAAAGAAGATGTGGTAAAAATATACACAAGGGAATATTATTCAACCATGAGAAAGAATGAAATTCTACCATTTGTGACAATATGGATGCAACTAGAGAGCATTACGCTAAGTGAAATAAGTTAAAGAAAGACAGTTTCCATATGATATCGCTTATATGTAAAATCTAAAACGCCCAAACTCACAGAAACAGAGTAGAATGGGGCTGAACTGGGGGCAAATGGGGAGATATTGGTCAAAGGGTACAAACGCCCAGTCATTAGATGAATAAGTTCTGGGGATATTGTACAACATGATGAAACTGGTTAACAACACTATATTATATACTTAAAGTTTGCTAAGAGAATAGATCTTAAATGTTCTTATCACACACACACAAATGATTAAAACATGAGATGATGGAGGGGTTGACTAACCCTATTATGGTAATCATTTTACAATGCACGTATGTATCAAATCATTCTGTTTTACATTTTAAATTTACACAAAGTTACTTGTCAATTATGTCTCAATAAGGCTCTAAAAAATAAAGTTCGGAGGCAAGGCAAAAGAAAATATACCATGAAACATATAGTAAATGCTGTATTTTACGGACCAAGTTCTATTTTTTATCATGCAATTTAGTACTATCATGAAGACAGTAAAATTGCCTTAAATTTAATGGAACCATTGATTTGAAGTTTACTCATGGTGTCAATGATTCTTAGCCAGTCTTTTATATTTGCATTAATTTCCCTGAAGCCTTAAATTAGCATATGCCAGATATTAAATACAAAACTTTCAACCCTCAATGAAACTGTATTGTACTGTATTTTACAGACATGCAAGGTGGCCTGATGCACACTATTTGCTGAAGGGCAGCACTGAGGACTTCAAGGGTGGCCCAGTGAGAAGGGAGCCTTGCATAGCTTTATGTCATGCTCTTTTTGTTACTCTTTCTGGATCCTGCTAGCATATCAGGCTCCCGTTTTCATAAACACGACACCTTGTATTTGGCCCTCTCATTCGGAAGGCCCTCACTGGTGAAAGTTGTCTAGCTCCGCACGTCTGTTATGAAGACTAAGGCTTTCCTCTAACATGAGATGTAAGAAGCACTTGGTGGACGTATGCTACAGCATGATGAACCTTGAGGACATCTTGCTAAGTGAGACAAAGCAGTTACAAAGGGACAAGTAATGTATAACCCCACTTATACGAAGTACTTAAAGCAGCTAAATTCAGAGAAACAGGAAGTAAAATGGTGGTTGCTAGGGATCGGGAGGAGAGGGTAATTGGGAGCTAATGTTTAGTGGGTGTGATTTCAGTTTGCCAGATGAAATGAAGTCTGGAGATGGATGGCGGTGATGGTGGCACAACAATATGAATGTAGTTAATGCCACTGAGCTGTACAATTAAAAATGGTGAAAATGGTAAATTTTATTTTATACATATTTAATCACTATGATAAAATATAATAATATAAAAATGATCTCCATGATTTCCCATTCTTGAAGTATGCATACATTTGATTTTTTTTTGAATTGTTTCAGCTGCTTATTTTTTTTATTTTTTTATTAATGTTATGATAGATTACAACCTTGTGAGATTTCAGTTGTACATTTTTGTTAGTCATGTTGTGGGTACACCACTTCCCCCTTTGTGTCCTCCCCCCACCCCCCATTTCCCTGGTAACCACCGATCTGATCTCCTTATCCATATACTAACTTCCACCTATGAGTGGAGTCATATAGATTTCGTCTTTCTCTGACTGGCTTATTTCGCTTAACATAATACCCTCGAGGTCCATCCAAGTTGCTGTGAATGGGCCAATTTTGTCTTTTATTATGGCTGAGTAGTATTCGATTGTGTATACATAACACATCTTCTTAATCCAATCATCAGTTTCTGGGCATGTAGGTTGGTTCCACGTCTTGGCTATTGTAAATAATGCTGCGATGAACATAGGGGTGCAACAGACTCTTGGGATTTCTGATTTCAGGTTCTTAGGATAGATACCCAGTAATGGGATGGCTGGGTCATAGGGTATTTCTATTTTTAACTTTTTGAGAAATCTCCATACTGTTTTCCATGGTGGCTGTACCAGTTTGCATTCCCACCAACAGTGTATGAGGTTTCCTTTTTCTCCACAACCTCTCCAACATTTGTCGCTCTTGGTTTTGGATGTTTTGCCAATCTAACGGGTGTAAGGTGATATCTTAGTGTAGTTTTGATTTGCATTTCCCTGATGATTAGCGATGATGAACATCTTTTCATGTGTCTATTGGCCATATTCATATCTTCTTTTGAGAAATGTCTGTTCATGTCCTCTGCCCATTTTTTGATCGGGTTGTTTGTTTTTTTGTTGTTAAGCAGTGTGAGTTCTTTGTATATTATGGAGATTAACCCTTTGTCGGATAAGTGGCTTGTAAATATTTTTTCCCAATTAGTGAGCTGTTTTTTTGTTTCAATCCTGTTTTCCCTTGCCTTGAAGAAGCTCTTTAGTCTGATGAAGTCCCATTTGTTTATTCTTTCTATTGTTTCCCTCAACTGAGGAGTTACAGTGTCCGAAAAGATTCTTTTGAAACTGATGTCAAAGAGTGTACTGCCTATATTCTCTTCCAAAAGACTTATTGTCTCAGGCCTAATCTTTAGGTCTTTGATCCATTTTGAGTTTATTTTGGTGTGTGGTGAAAAAGAATGGTCAATTTTCAATCTTTTGCATGTGGCTGTCCAGTTTTCCCAGCACCATTTGTTGAAGAGACTTTCTTTTCTCCATTGTAGGCCCTCTGCTCCTTTGTCGAAGATTAGCTGTCCATAGATGTGTGGCTTTATCTCTGGGCTTTCAATTCTGTTCCATTGATCTGTGGACCTGTTTTTGTACCAGTACCATGCTGTTTTGATCACTGTAGCTTTGTAGTATGTTTTGAAATCAGGGATTGTGATTCTGCTGGCTTTGTGTTTTTTGCTCAGGATTGCTTTAGCAATTCGCGATCTTTTGTTGCCCCATATGAATTTTAGGATTGTTTGTTCAATTTCTGTGAAGAATGTTCTTTGGATTCTGATTGGGATAGCATTGAATCTGTAGATTGCTTTAGGTAGTATGGACATTTTAACTATGTTTATTCTTCCAATACATGTGCATGGAATGTCTTTCCATCTCTTTATGTCGTCGTCAATTTCTTTCAAGAAAGTCTTGTAGTTTTCATTGTATAGATCCTTCACTTCCTTGGTTAAGTTGATCCCAAGGTATTTTATTCTTTTCGTTGCGATTGTGAATGGGATTGAGTTCTTGAGTTCTTTTTCTGTTAGTTCATTGTTAGTGTATAGAAATGCTACTGATTTATGTACGTTAATTTTATACCCTGCTACTTTGCTGTAGTTGTTGATTATTTCTAATAGTTTTTCTATGGATTCTTTGGGGTTTTCTATATATAAGATCATGTCGTCTGCAAACAGCGAGAGTTTTACTTCTTCGTTACCTATTTGGATTCCTTTTATTTCTTTTTCCTGCTGAATTGCTCTGGCCAACACCTCCAGTACTATGCTGAATAGGAGTGGTGAAAGTGGGCACCCTTGTCTTGTTCCTGTCCTCAGAGGGATGGCTTTCAGTTTTTGTCCATTGAGTATGATGTTGGCTGTGGGTCTGTCATATATGGCCTTTATTATGTTGAGGTACTTTCCTTCTATACCCATTTTATTGAGGGTTTTTATCATAACTGGGTGTTGGATCTTGTCAAATGCTTTCTCTGCATCTATTGAGATGATCATGTGGTTTTTGTTTTTCATTCTGTTGATGTAGTGTATCACGTTGATTGACTTGCGGATATTGAACCATCCCTGTGTCCCTGGTATAAATCCCACTTGATCATGGTGTATAATCTTTTTGATGTATTGCTGTATTCGGTTTGCCAGAATTTTGTTGATGATTTTTGCATCTATGTTCATCAGTGATATCGGCCTGTAGTTCTCCTTCTTTGTGTTGTCCTTGTCAGGTTTGGGGATCAGAGTGATGTTGGCTTCATAGAATGTGTTAGGGAGTACTCCATCTTTCTCAATTTTCTGGAACAGTTTGAGAAGAATAGGTATTAAGTCTTCTTTAAATGTTTGGTAGAATTCTCCAGAGAAGCCCTCTGGTCCTGGACTCTTGTTTTTGGGGAGGTTTTTGATTACCGTTTCTATTTCCTTACTTGTGATTGGCCTATTCAGATTCTCCATTTCTTCCTGATTCAGTTTGGGGAGATTGTAGGAGTCTAGGAATTTGTCCATTTCTTCCAGGTTGTTCAATTTGTTGGCATATAGTTTTTCATAGTATTCTCTTATGATCTCTTGTATTTCATTGGTATCTGTTGTGATTTCTCCTCTCTCATTCCTAATTTTATTTATTTGCGATTTCTCTCTTCTTTTCTTGGTGAGTCTGGCTAGGGGTTTGTCAATTTTGTTAATTCTTTCGAAGAACCAACTCTTTGTTTCATTGATCCTTACTATTGTCTTTTTTGTTTCAATGTCGTTTATTTCTACTCTTATTTTTATTATTTCCCTCCTTCTACTGACTCTGGGCTTTCTTTGTTCTTCTTTTTCTAGTGCTGTTAGGTGTCGTTTGAGGTTGCTTACGTGAGATTTTTCTTGTTTAGTGAGGTGAGCCTGTATTGCGATGAATTTCCCTCTTAGGACTGCTTTTGCTGCATCCCAAATGATTTGGTATGTCGTGTTCTCATTTTCATTTGTCTCCAGATAATATATGATTTCTTCTTTAATTTCTTCCATGATCCATTGTTTGTTCAGAAGCGTGTTGTTTAGTCTCCACATTTTTGCACCTTTCTCTGCTTTTTTCTTGTAGTTGATTTCTAGTTTCATAGCATTATGATCAGAAAAGATGCTTGATATTATTTCAACTCTCTTGTATTTGTTGATGTTTGCTTTGTTTCCCAAAATATGGTCAATCCTTGAGAATGTTCCATGTGCACTTGAGAAGAATGTGTAACCTGCTGTTTTTGGATGAAATGTTCTATATATATCTATTAAGTCCATCTGGTCTAATTTTTCATTTAATTCTATTATTTCCTTGTTGATTTTCTGTCTGGATGTTCTGTCCATTGGTGTTGCATACATTTGATTTTTTAAATTTAGAATTCTCACAAATAAATCATGACTACAAGGGGCACATTGTTATCTATAAAGACACATTCATTCTGCATTTAAAAATACCACTAAAGGTCTTTTATCTCCCTAAAGAAAATAATCAAATAATATCCTAGTCCCAGACAAAATATATAACATTCTTTTTAAAATCCTGACTCAATATAATTTTGAATGTTTTAGAATATATTGTCCTTCATCTGAGCTTTATTTTTCTTCCTTGCTTCCAAATATCAATTTTCCTTTATGTTTTGTTTCCTTCATTCATATAATAAATAAATTTCAGTATTTAATTTCCCACTTCAAAATTTTTGTTAGAGAGATTAATAGGTGCAGTGATTTTTTTATGAAACATTAAATAAAACATTAAATAAAAATTAAATTAAATTAAATTAAACCCAGATACATAAATTTAATTGTATATGCTGTGTTCATTAGAATTCTAATGTGAGCATTTAGATCAATTGAATAGTAAGATTTTTTTCCCCAAGAGAATTGATCTCTGAACTATAAGTCTCTATTGAACCTCTCCTAGTTTAATTGGTGGGTTGGGATCATAGTCCCTGTGATGTTACCTGCAAAAATAAGCTATACCCTAAATCTAGGCACCATTGGTGGTGTCATGTTTCCCATTGTCTTTTTGATCCTTGTATTCTTATGTCAGTGTCTGCACAATTAAGGAAGTAGTCATCTTTCATTCTTTATAGGTTCACTGTGGCAGACACAGACCTTTACTAGGCATCCCAACCAAGTGTTCTAGCCAGGCTGGCTTGTAGTATACAGTGGGAGGTGGAGGATTCTTCCAGTCTCTGATTGGACAAGTCCAAGGCCTGGACTTGGGTTTAGTTAGGACCTCTGCCTGAGCTCTAGTTGGGCAGATCAGCTGGCTGGGCTCTGTGATCTGGCAGTTCCACTAGCTGAGTTCCTCATTCGGGGCCTCTGACTAGGCTCCCTGAATGGACGGGACCACTGGCTGTTCTCCATAGTCAGGTGGGTTCTCTCCTGGGCTCTGCAGTAGGGCATAGTGGCCAGCTGGGCTTCACATTCTGGCGGGGTCACTGCCCTGGCTCCCAAGGATGCATGCTGTGATTCCTGCCGAGCAAGTGCCACTGGCAAGATTCTGCAAATGGATGTGGCTGCAGGCTGAGCTCTCTGGCAAGGCAGTGTTGCTGGCTGAATTCCATGATCATGCAGGGCCACAGCCTGGGCTCTGCAGTTACCTCTGGTTAGTTGGTGCCACAGGCTGTAGTACCTGGTCAAGTGGTCCACTGGCCATACTCTGTTTTCAGCAAGGCTGCAGACTGGACTGCATGATTAGGTGGGTCCACTGGTTGTGCTTGGTCGGGCAGGGGCACCAACTAGAGTCCCAGGTAGGATGGGACCTCAGATATGCTCCAGGTTTGTGTGAGGCTGAAGGCTGAGATATGAGTCTGAGTAGGGTTGCTGTCTCTGCTCTCCAGCCAGCTGGAGTCACAGGCTTGGCTCCTTGGGTGAAGTGGACCACTGGCTAGAAGTCTTAGCCTGACAGAACTGCTGGTTGTACTCACTGGCCATATAGTGTTGCAGTTTATCTCCAAGGATGGAGAAAGCTTCTGGTCAGATAGCACTGCTGGCAGGGACATAGTGTTACCACCAAGATCTGTGACTGGTTGGTGAGCCTTGTCCCCATTATTTTGCTCTAGGCTGACCCTAGGTGGTCTAGCCCTGCCAGTTCACATCTGTTCGCCATGGCTTGAGAAAGAAGTAGGCCTCCTGAGGAGTGCCCCACAATTCTAGGGGAGCTGAATGTCTGCCTTGGGCTCTCTGTTCCCCACTGGAGAAATCACAGGTGATGGGAATTCCTCTCGGTGTAGTTTGTTGCTGGCCTGGAAGAAGGTAATACATTTAAAGTGAAACCACTCCTCTGACTCTTCTGTCTAATGTAAGTTATTTCAGCTTTTGTGCTCCTGAAGGGGGTCCTTCAGCCTCCCTCCAGGTTTTGGATTTTTCACAAAAGTGTTATTGTCTGTGAGTAGTTGCTAATCTGTATATTTGTGAGGGAAGCTAAAGCCAGGGATCAACTATTCCACCATCTTGCTGATGTCACTTCTAAATTTTCAGTGTATTCCTTAGGGAAACATTTATTTTAAACATCTACATTGC
>NW_025804187.1:0-14686 GCF_021613505.1 Equus quagga
GCAATGTAGATGTTTAAAATAAATGTTTCCCTAAGGAATACACTGAAAATTTAGAAGTGACATCAGCAAGATGGTGGAATAGTTGATCCCTGGCTTTAGCTTCCCTCACAAATATACAGATTAGCAACTACTCACAGACAATAACACTTTTGTGAAAAATCCAAAACCTGGAGGGAGGCTGAAGGACCCCCTTCAGGAGCACAAAAGCTGAAATAACTTACATTAGACAGAAGAGTCAGAGGAGTGGTTTCACTTTAAATGTATTACCTTCTTCCAGGCCAGCAACAAACTACACCGAGAGGAATTCCCATCACCTGTGATTTCTCCAGTGGGGAACAGAGAGCCCAAGGCAGACATTCAGCTCCCCTAGAATTGTGGGGCACTCCTCAGGAGGCCTACTTCTTTCTCAAGCCATGGCGAACAGATGTGAACTGGCAGGGCTAGACCACCTAGGGTCAGCCTAGAGCAAAATAATGGGGACAAGGCTCACCAACCAGTCACAGATCTTGGTGGTAACACTATGTCCCTGCCAGCAGTGCTATCTGACCAGAAGCTTTCTCCATCCTTGGAGATAAACTGCAACACTATATGGCCAGTGAGTACAACCAGCAGTTCTGTCAGGCTAAGACTTCTAGCCAGTGGTCCACTTCACCCAAGGAGCCAAGCCTGTGACTCCAGCTGGCTGGAGAGCAGAGACAGCAACCCTACTCAGACTCATATCTCAGCCTTCAGCCTCACACAAACCTGGAGCATATCTGAGGTCCCATCCTACCTGGGACTCTAGTTGGTGCCCCTGCCCGACCAAGCACAACCAGTGGACCCACCTAATCATGCAGTCCAGTCTGCAGCCTTGCTGAAAACAGAGTATGGCCAGTGGACCACTTGACCAGGTACTACAGCCTGTGGCACCAACTAACCAGAGGTAACTGCAGAGCCCAGGCTGTGGCCCTGCATGATCATGGAATTCAGCCAGCAACACTGCCTTGCCAGAGAGCTCAGCCTGCAGCCACATCCATTTGCAGAATCTTGCCAGTGGCACTTGCTCGGCAGGAATCACAGCATGCATCCTTGGGAGCCAGGGCAGTGACCCCGCCAGAATGTGAAGCCCAGCTGGCCACTATGCCCTACTGCAGAGCCCAGGAGAGAACCCACCTGACTATGGAGAACAGCCAGTGGTCCCGTCCATTCAGGGAGCCTAGTCAGAGGCCCCGAATGAGGAACTCAGCTAGTGGAACTGCCAGATCACAGAGCCCAGCCAGCTGATCTGCCCAACTAGAGCTCAGGCAGAGGTCCTAACTAAACCCAAGTCCAGGCCTTGGACTTGTCCAATCAGAGACTGGAAGAATCCTCCACCTCCCACTGTATACTACAAGCCAGCCTGGCTAGAACACTTGGTTGGGATGCCTAGTAAAGGTCTGTGTCTGCCACAGTGAACCTATAAAGAATGAAAGATGACTACTTCCTTAATTGTGCAGACACTGACATAAGAATACAAGGATCAAAAAGACAATGGGAAACATGACACCACCAATGGTGCCTAGATTTAGGGTATAGCTTATTTTTGCAGGTAACATCACAGGGACTATGATCCCAACCCACCAATTAAACTAGGAGAGGTTCAATAGAGACTTATAGTTCAGAGATCAATTCTCTTGGGGAAAAAAATCTTACTATTCAATTGATCTAAATGCTCACATTAGAATTCTAATGAACACAGCATATACAATTAAATTTATGTATCTGGGTTTAATTTAATTTAATTTAATTTTTATTTAATGTTTTATTTAATGTTTCATAAAAAAATCACTGCACCTATTAATCTCTCTAACAAAAATTTTGAAGTGGGAAATTAAATACTGAAATTTATTTATTATATGAATGAAGGAAACAAAACATAAAGGAAAATTGATATTTGGAAGCAAGGAAGAAAAATAAAGCTCAGATGAAGGACAATATATTCTAAAACATTCAAAATTATATTGAGTCAGGATTTTAAAAAGAATGTTATATATTTTGTCTGGGACTAGGATATTATTTGATTATTTTCTTTAGGGAGATAAAAGACCTTTAGTGGTATTTTTAAATGCAGAATGAATGTGTCTTTATAGATAACAATGTGCCCCTTGTAGTCATGATTTATTTGTGAGAATTCTAAATTTAAAAAATCAAATGTATGCAACACCAATGGACAGAACATCCAGACAGAAAATCAACAAGGAAATAATAGAATTAAATGAAAAATTAGACCAGATGGACTTAATAGATATATATAGAACATTTCATCCAAAAACAGCAGGTTACACATTCTTCTCAAGTGCACATGGAACATTCTCAAGGATTGACCATATTTTGGGAAACAAAGCAAACATCAACAAATACAAGAGAGTTGAAATAATATCAAGCATCTTTTCTGATCATAATGCTATGAAACTAGAAATCAACTACAAGAAAAAAGCAGAGAAAGGTGCAAAAATGTGGAGACTAAACAACACGCTTCTGAACAAACAATGGATCATGGAAGAAATTAAAGAAGAAATCATATATTATCTGGAGACAAATGAAAATGAGAACACGACATACCAAATCATTTGGGATGCAGCAAAAGCAGTCCTAAGAGGGAAATTCATCGCAATACAGGCTCACCTCACTAAACAAGAAAAAGCTCACGTAAGCAACCTCAAACGACACCTAACAGAACTAGAAAAAGAAGAACAAACAAAGCCCAGAGTCAGTAGAAGGAGGGAAATAATAAAAATAAGAGCAGAAATAAACGATATTGAAACAAAAAAGACAATAGAAAGGATCAATGAAACAAAGAGTTGGTTCTTCGAAAGAATTAACAAAATTGACAAACCCCTAGCCAGACTCACCAAGAAAAGAAGAGAGAAATCGCAAATAAATAAAATTAGGAATGAGAGAGGAGAAATCACAACAGATACCAATGAAATACAAGAGATCATAAGAGAATACTATGAAAAACTATATGCCAACAAATTGAACAACCTGGAAGAAATGGACAAATTCCTAGACTCCTACAATCTCCCCAAACTGAATCAGGAAGAAATGGAGAATCTGAATAGGCCAATCACAAGTAAGGAAATAGAAACGGTAATCAAAAACCTCCCCAAAAACAAGAGTCCAGGACCAGAGGGCTTCTCTGGAGAATTCTACCAAACATTTAAAGAAGACTTAATACCTATTCTTCTCAAACTGTTCCAGAAAATTGAGAAAGATGGAGTACTCCCTAACACATTCTATGAAGCCAACATCACTCTGATCCCCAAACCTGACAAGGACAACACAAAGAAGGAGAACTACAGGCCGATATCACTGATGAACATAGATGCAAAAATCATCAACAAAATTCTGGCAAACCGAATACAGCAATACATCAAAAAGATTATACACCATGATCAAGTGGGATTTATACCAGGGACACAGGGATGGTTCAATATCCGCAAGTCAATCAACGTGATACACTACATCAACAGAATGAAAAACAAAAACCACATGATCATCTCAATAGATGCAGAGAAAGCATTTGACAAGATCCAACACCCAGTTATGATAAAAACCCTCAATAAAATGGGTATAGAAGGAAAGTACCTCAACATAATAAAGGCCATATATGACAGACCCACAGCCAACATCATACTCAATGGACAAAAACTGAAAGCCATCCCTCTGAGGACAGGAACAAGACAAGGGTGCCCACTTTCACCACTCCTATTCAGCATAGTACTGGAGGTGTTGGCCAGAGCAATTCAGCAGGAAAAAGAAATAAAAGGAATCCAAATAGGTAACGAAGAAGTAAAACTCTCGCTGTTTGCAGACGACATGATCTTATATATAGAAAACCCCAAAGAATCCATAGAAAAACTATTAGAAATAATCAACAACTACAGCAAAGTAGCAGGGTATAAAATTAACGTACATAAATCAGTAGCATTTCTATACACTAACAATGAACTAACAGAAAAAGAACTCAAGAACTCAATCCCATTCACAATCGCAACGAAAAGAATAAAATACCTTGGGATCAACTTAACCAAGGAAGTGAAGGATCTATACAATGAAAACTACAAGACTTTCTTGAAAGAAATTGACGACGACATAAAGAGATGGAAAGACATTCCATGCACATGTATTGGAAGAATAAACATAGTTAAAATGTCCATACTACCTAAAGCAATCTACAGATTCAATGCTATCCCAATCAGAATCCAAAGAACATTCTTCACAGAAATTGAACAAACAATCCTAAAATTCATATGGGGCAACAAAAGATCGCGAATTGCTAAAGCAATCCTGAGCAAAAAACACAAAGCCAGCAGAATCACAATCCCTGATTTCAAAACATACTACAAAGCTACAGTGATCAAAACAGCATGGTACTGGTACAAAAACAGGTCCACAGATCAATGGAACAGAATTGAAAGCCCAGAGATAAAGCCACACATCTATGGACAGCTAATCTTCGACAAAGGAGCAGAGGGCCTACAATGGAGAAAAGAAAGTCTCTTCAACAAATGGTGCTGGGAAAACTGGACAGCCACATGCAAAAGATTGAAAATCGACCATTCTTTTTCACCACACACCAAAATAAACTCAAAATGGATCAAAGACCTAAAGATTAGGCCTGAGACAATAAGTCTTTTGGAAGAGAATATAGGCAGTACACTCTTTGACATCAGTTTCAAAAGAATCTTTTCGGACACTGTAACTCCTCAGTTGAGGGAAACAATAGAAAGAATAAACAAATGGGACTTCATCAGACTAAAGAGCTTCTTCAAGGCAAGGGAAAACAGGATTGAAACAAAAAAACAGCTCACTAATTGGGAAAAAATATTTACAAGCCACTTATCCGACAAAGGGTTAATCTCCATAATATACAAAGAACTCACACTGCTTAACAACAAAAAAACAAACAACCCGATCAAAAAATGGGCAGAGGACATGAACAGACATTTCTCAAAAGAAGATATGAATATGGCCAATAGACACATGAAAAGATGTTCATCATCGCTAATCATCAGGGAAATGCAAATCAAAACTACACTAAGATATCACCTTACACCCGTTAGATTGGCAAAACATCCAAAACCAAGAGCGACAAATGTTGGAGAGGTTGTGGAGAAAAAGGAAACCTCATACACTGTTGGTGGGAATGCAAACTGGTACAGCCACCATGGAAAACAGTATGGAGATTTCTCAAAAAGTTAAAAATAGAAATACCCTATGACCCAGCCATCCCATTACTGGGTATCTATCCTAAGAACCTGAAATCAGAAATCCCAAGAGTCTGTTGCACCCCTATGTTCATCGCAGCATTATTTACAATAGCCAAGACGTGGAACCAACCTACATGCCCAGAAACTGATGATTGGATTAAGAAGATGTGTTATGTATACACAATCGAATACTACTCAGCCATAATAAAAGACAAAATTGGCCCATTCACAGCAACTTGGATGGACCTCGAGGGTATTATGTTAAGCGAAATAAGCCAGTCAGAGAAAGACGAAATCTATATGACTCCACTCATAGGTGGAAGTTAGTATATGGATAAGGAGATCAGATCGGTGGTTACCAGGGAAATGGGGGGTGGGGGGAGGACACAAAGGGGGAAGTGGTGTACCCACAACATGACTAACAAAAATGTACAACTGAAATCTCACAAGGTTGTAATCTATCATAACATTAATAAAAAAATAAAAAAAATAAGCAGCTGAAACAATTCAAAAAAAAATCAAATGTATGCATACTTCAAGAATGGGAAATCATGGAGATCATTTTTATATTATTATATTTTATCATAGTGATTAAATATGTATAAAATAAAATTTACCATTTTCACCATTTTTAATTGTACAGCTCAGTGGCATTAACTACATTCATATTGTTGTGCCACCATCACCGCCATCCATCTCCAGACTTCATTTCATCTGGCAAACTGAAATCACACCCACTAAACATTAGCTCCCAATTACCCTCTCCTCCCGATCCCTAGCAACCACCATTTTACTTCCTGTTTCTCTGAATTTAGCTGCTTTAAGTACTTCGTATAAGTGGGGTTATACATTACTTGTCCCTTTGTAACTGCTTTGTCTCACTTAGCAAGATGTCCTCAAGGTTCATCATGCTGTAGCATACGTCCACCAAGTGCTTCTTACATCTCATGTTAGAGGAAAGCCTTAGTCTTCATAACAGACGTGCGGAGCTAGACAACTTTCACCAGTGAGGGCCTTCCGAATGAGAGGGCCAAATACAAGGTGTCGTGTTTATGAAAACGGGAGCCTGATATGCTAGCAGGATCCAGAAAGAGTAACAAAAAGAGCATGACATAAAGCTATGCAAGGCTCCCTTCTCACTGGGCCACCCTTGAAGTCCTCAGTGCTGCCCTTCAGCAAATAGTGTGCATCAGGCCACCTTGCATGTCTGTAAAATACAGTACAATACAGTTTCATTGAGGGTTGAAAGTTTTGTATTTAATATCTGGCATATGCTAATTTAAGGCTTCAGGGAAATTAATGCAAATATAAAAGACTGGCTAAGAATCATTGACACCATGAGTAAACTTCAAATCAATGGTTCCATTAAATTTAAGGCAATTTTACTGTCTTCATGATAGTACTAAATTGCATGATAAAAAATAGAACTTGGTCCGTAAAATACAGCATTTACTATATGTTTCATGGTATATTTTCTTTTGCCTTGCCTCCGAACTTTATTTTTTAGAGCCTTATTGAGACATAATTGACAAGTAACTTTGTGTAAATTTAAAATGTAAAACAGAATGATTTGATACATACGTGCATTGTAAAATGATTACCATAATAGGGTTAGTCAACCCCTCCATCATCTCATGTTTTAATCATTTGTGTGTGTGTGATAAGAACATTTAAGATCTATTCTCTTAGCAAACTTTAAGTATATAATATAGTGTTGTTAACCAGTTTCATCATGTTGTACAATATCCCCAGAACTTATTCATCTAATGACTGGGCGTTTGTACCCTTTGACCAATATCTCCCCATTTGCCCCCAGTTCAGCCCCATTCTACTCTGTTTCTGTGAGTTTGGGCGTTTTAGATTTTACATATAAGCGATATCATATGGAAACTGTCTTTCTTTAACTTATTTCACTTAGCGTAATGCTCTCTAGTTGCATCCATATTGTCACAAATGGTAGAATTTCATTCTTTCTCATGGTTGAATAATATTCCCTTGTGTATATTTTTACCACATCTTCTTTATCCTTTCACATGTTGATGGACACTTAGGTTATTTATATATCTTGGCTTTTGTGAATAATGCTACAATAAACATGACAGTGCACACATCTCTCTGAAATCTTGTTTTCTTTTACTTTGGAGGTACACCAGAAGTGAGATGGCTGGATCATATATTAGTTCTATTTTTAGTTTTTTGAGAAATCTCCGTACTATTTTTCATAATGGTTGTACCAATTCACATTCCAATCTACAGTGCACAAGGGTTCCCTTTTATGCCCACACTTGCCAACACTTCTTATCTCTTATCTTCTTGATGATAGCCACTCTAATGTGAGGTAATATTGTGGTTTTAATTTGCATTTTCCTGATATTAGTGACGTTGATGACCTTTTCATGTACCTGTTGCTGTTAGTATGTCTTCTTTGGAAAAATATTTATTCAATTCCTCAGCCCATTTTCTACTTGGCCTGTTTATAATTTCCTATTGAGTTGTATAATTTTAAATATATTTTGGATGTCAACCCATATCAGATATATGACTTTGAAATATTTTCCCCCATTTGACAGGTTGTCTTTTCATTTTGTGGATCATTATCTTTGTTGTGCAGAAGCTTTTTCAGTTTGATGTCCTCCCACTTGTTCATTTTGCTTTTGTTGCCTTTGTTTTTGTTGTCAAATCCAAAAACAAAAGCCAAGATCAATGTCAAGAAACTTACCCACTATGTTTTCTTCCAGGAGTTTTATAGTTTCAAGTCTTAAGTTCAACCCTTTAATCCATTTTGAATTGCTTTTTGTGTATAGTGTAGGATACTAGTCCTATTTCACTTTTTTGCATGTGACTATCCAGTTTTCCAATCTCCACTTATTTAAGAGATTATCCTTTTCCAATTTTCTATTCTTGGCTCTTTTGTTGGAAATGTATGGACCAGATATGAGTGGGTTTATTTCTCAGGTCTCTATTCTGTTCCATTGATCAATGTCTCTGCTTTCCTGCCACAATCATATTGTTTTGACTAACTAAACTTTGTAACTATTTTAAAATCAGGAAGTGTAATACCTCCAGCTATTTGTTCTTTTCTCTTGACGTAGCTGTGGCTGTTTAGGGTCTTCTGTGATTCCACAGAAATTTTAGAATTTTTTAAAATTTATTTTTACAAAGCCATTGAAATTTTGACAGGAATTGCATTTAATTGCCAGATCTATTGAGTAGTCTGGACTTTTAAAAAATATTAATTCTTCTAATTCACGAGCACAGAATAGTTTTCCATTTATTTGTGTCATCTTCAATTTATTTTATCTTTGTCTTATACTTTTCAGTATATAGATCTTTCAGCTTCTTTGTTCAATTTATACCTAAGTATTTTATTATTTTTGATGCTATTATTACTGGGATTGTTTTATTAATTTGTCTTTCCAATAATTTATTGATTGTGTGTGTGAACAAAACTGATTTTTGTATATTGATTTTGTATCCTGCAACTTTACTGAATTTGTTTATTAGTTCTAACAAGTTTTGTGTGTGTGTGTGTGTGTGGAGTTTACAGTTTTCCATACATAGCGTGTTGTCATCTACAAATAGAGGCAGTTTTATTTTTTTCCTTTTTGCTTTGGATTCCTTTTATTTATTTTCCTTGTCTAATTTCTCTGTTTAGGACTTCCCACACTATTTTGAAAAACACTGGTGAGAGTGGGCATCTTTATCTTCGTCTTGTTCTTAGAAGAAAAACTTTAAAATTTTCAACATTGGATATGATGTTACCTGTGAGCTTGTCATATCTAGCCTATATCATGTTGAATTACGTTCACTCTATACTCAGTGTGTTGCAAGTTTTTGTTATGAAACAATGTTGAATTTTGTCGTATGCTTTTTATGTATCAAGAGAATCATCTGATTCTTATCTTGTGTTCTATTAATGTGGTGTATCATATTTATTGATTTGCATATGTTGAACCACCCTTGCCTCCAAAGGATAAATCCCACTTGATCATGGTGCATATTATTTCAAATGTGGTGTTGAAGTTGGTTTGCTAATATTTTCGTAAGAATTTTTGCATCTATATTCATCAGGGATATTGATGTATACTTTTCTTGTGGTGTCCTCATCTGTTTTTTGTATAATGCTAATACTGCTCTTGCAAAATGCATTTGGAATTGCTCCCTCCTCTTCTATTTTTGGAAGATTTTGAGAAAAATTGGTACTAATTATTCATCAAATGTTTGTGAAATTCACCAGTGAAACAAGCTGATCCTAGACTTTTCTTTGTTGGGAGGTTTTGATTACTGATGCAATACCTTACTTGTAATTGGTCTCTTCAGATTTTCTATTCCTTCATGATCCAGTCTTGGTAGGTTATATGCTTCTAGGAATTTATGCACTTCTTCTAGGTTGTGAAATTTGTTGGCATATTATTGTTCGTAGTAGTCTCTTATAATGCTTTTTAAACACTTTCTACTTGTGTGATATCACTTGTAATGACTACTCTTTCATTTAAAATTTTATTTATTTGATCCTTTTTTTCTTTGCTTGGTTGTTCTGACTAAAGGATCACCATTTTGTTTATCTTTTAAAAAGTTAGCTATTAGTTTAATCGATTCTTTTCAAGATTTACATATATTTTTAATGTCTTCTTGGACACAATGGTTGTTAAGGAGTGTGTTTAATTTCCACATGTTTTCTAATTTTCTAGTTTTTCTCCTATTATTTATTTCTGGTTTTATACCATGTGGTCAGAAATGATACTTGGCATGATCTCAGTCTTCTAAATTTCCTAGGATTTATTTTGTGAACTAAAATATGATCTATCCTGGCAACATTCCTTGTATATTTCAGAAGAATGCATGTTCTGCTGCTGTTGGATTGAATATCCTGTGTATGTCCAGTAGGCCCTTTTATTCTAAAGTATAGTTCAAGTCCACTCTTATAGATTTTCTGTCTGGATGATCTACCTATTGTCAAAAGTTTGTTTTTAAAGTCCCTACTATTATTTTCTTTTTATCTATTTCTTCCTTCAGATCTGTTAGTATTTGTCTAATATATTTCAGTGCTCATATTTGGTGCATTTATATTTACAATTATTATATCCTCTTGATAAATTTACCTTTTTATCTTTAAAATGTCCCTTTTGTCTTGTTTCGACATTTTTTTGCTTAAAATCTACGTTGTCTGTTAAAAATATTGCAACTTCTAATGTCTTTTGTTACTGCTTAATGGAACATCTCCCCTGCACCTTCACTTTGAGCCTATCTGTGTCCTGAAAGCTTTAGGGAGTCTCTTGTAAGCAACATATAGTTGAGTCTCTTTTATTTTTATATATTCAGCAATATTAAGGCTTTTGATTGGAAAATTTAATCCACTATACTTAAGGTGATTATTGTTAGATAAAAACTTACTAATACCATCATATTAATTGTTTTTATGGATGTTTTATAGTTTCTTTCTTCCAATTTTCTCTCTTGTCTTCCTTGTGAATTAATGATTTTTCACAGCAGTATGCTTTGATTCCTCTCTCTTTATCTTTTTCGTATCTGCTGTAGCTTTCTATTTTGTGGTTATCATGAAGCTTATAAAAAATACTTGTAATAGTCTATTTTTCAATCAAAAACGCAACCGTTTTATTTCCCCTCTTTTTATGTTTTATGTCTCAATTTAGCTGTTTTTATATTGTGTATTCATTAACAAATTATTGTAGTTTACTTATTTTAATACATCTTTCTTTTAACTTTTATACTAGAATTATATTATTATATAATAATATATTTATAATTATTATACTAGAATTCTGATTTTGACTATAAACAAACCTTTACCAATGTGTCATATATTTTCATATATTTTTATGTTACTAATTAATGACCTTTCATTTTTGCTTGAAGAACTCTTTTCAGCATTTTTTTAAGGCAACTCAAGTGGAGTCGAACTCCCGCAAGTTTTGTTTGTTATGGAAAGTCTTTATCTTACTTTCATCTCTTAAGGTCAACTTTGCTGGGTAAAGTATTCTTGATTGGCACTTTTCTTTCTTTCACCACATTAAATATATCATCCTTTTCTCTCCTAACCTGAAAAGTCTCTGCTGAGAAATCCTCTGATTGCCTTATAGAGTTTCCCTTGTATGAGAGAATTTTTTCTCCTAAAAGGTTTTTAAAATTATCTGTCTTTGATTGTAGACTGTTTTATTATAATGTATCTGGAGAATAGCATTTTGGATTAAAATTTGGTGGTGACCTATTAGCTTTCTAAAGTTGGATGTTCACATCTCTCCCCATATTTGGAAATTGGCCATTTCTTGCTTAAATAAACTTTCTGCTACCTTGTCTCTCTTTTCTCCTCATATGCCTTCTCTGGATTCTGTAAAGCCAGGCCAGGTGCTGACAGACTCCCTTTTACTTTCACTAGGGTGGTGCTGAATATTCAAGTTTGTGCTTTCTCCTAAACCTGAAGATTTGAGGAGGTATCCTGTGTGTTCTCACTAGGCATCTGCAAAATTTCACTCTCTCCACTGGTGTGAGTGCTCACAAGGAGAAAGAAATAGGGTGGGGATATGTGTAATTGAGGCATGTGAAACACTGGGGGTGCCTATGGGATATTTGGAGGAATCTATAGGCGGCACTTCCACAGTGGCTCATGGGTGTTCTTCCCAATGGAATCTGTGATGTGGGTAGTCAGATCTGCATCCCTTTGATACATTCCATCCTGAGTCATGTGGGCTGTTTTCCCAGTGGTTCACCACCCCTCAATCATTTAGATCTTGCCTCGGTCCTCTGAATGGGGTGGAAGAGAAAGGTGTTTATTTTGAAGCATCTCATACAGTTGCGGATGTGTGAAGCCAGATGCCCACTCACATGGTCTCACTTTCTTCAGCAGGAGAAATCATGAGCCAACAAGGGCTCTCATCACTGAGCTATGCTGCCTTGGGGAGGGTTGATATGAGTAAAGTGAACTTGTTCCTTTTACTCTTTCCCATGCATCCAATCTTGGCTTTTTAAAAATTTTCTTCAACAATATGCTGTAAATTTTGTGATTCATTTCTATACTTCCACAAAGGCTCTCTCATCTGTGTATGATTGTCTAATTCAGCACTCTCCAGGGGCTCCCAGTTCATGGCCAAAAAGGGCTTGAGCTGGTTCATGGGCCACTTCAGGGTCAGATAGTTTATTAATATAATATAATATATAATAATAATATGTAATAATATAATATAATAATAATATAATGTAATATATACTAATGATATAATATATAATATAATATAATTTTGACTAGTTTTTGTAAAGTATATACAGCTGTGATAACAAATAACAGGGATTCCTAGCACAGTATTTGGTGTAAAGAAGCTTTCCTTATGGACAGATATTTAAGATTGATGGAGATGATTAACCTGAGCTATGCTGGGGAGGAGTTGAGGGAAGACTCCATGCTGACCACGGGTGCATTTAGACTGAGCACATACAGATTTACAGCAGTAAAGAGATACCAAAGCAAGCGAATTCTCACAAGGAAAACTCGTAGCAAAGAATATGCAATCCCTAGAGTCTCTCCTAAGTAGCTGATGTTTTCTAGGAAGTCAGAGAATGAAAACTGGCAAGAAAAAAGAGAAAAATTAAGAATAACATACTAATCCTTTATCTAAAGCCATAATGGGGTTATTTTATTGATAGATAACATAGCAGTTTACCTCTCAACTCTGTTGACCCTAGTCCTGGCTATGTGACTTGTCCCATGAAAGAGTCTTGTCCCATGAAACATGAAAAGGATTCATATGTGAACCTTCCAGGAAGAAAACTGAGAGCCTTCGTGGGGTTCAGTATTTTTTTTTCTTTTCTCTGCCTACAATCAGCAATATTCCAGAGAGAAGTTGTCCCTACAACGTAGAAAATATGGAAAAGAGGCAGAAACAACTTGCGGTGGACATGAACAGTGAGTAAGAAGTCAACATTTGCTTTTATAAACTACTAATTTTTTTACCCAGCTTTCCTTTAACCATCATAGCCTAGCCAACACCTACTGATACACTCTTGATAATTTTCCTGGCTCAGGTCCTATCCTAAAGATGAATTGTTGCCACAAATAATAGATCTATAATTTGTAGTTACAGGAAAACAGAAAGACCAATGGAAAAAAATCTTTTTTATTGATCATATATGCCATTGGTGTCACTAAACTAAATAAATCTAAATTTAAATATTAAATCCTATTACACAACATTCTATCCCCAAATACTCTATGTTAGTCTGGCTTAAATTAAAGTATTTGGTAACAATCTCTTAAACAGACCTTCAGTAGACTCTTACATAATTATTTACACTTACACTAGTGGTAGAGTAAAATTGAAATAACATTAAATGAAATACGAATTTTAAAATTGTGTAATAACAAGATAATTGTTATATGAGAGACTTTTTGTAAAGGAATAATGTATTCAGAAGTCACAGCTAATTATCCATGCATATTTCCTTTAAAGAGCAACCAATTACAATGCAACTGATTCATCCCAATTGGCTTCTGTTACCTGATTTATTAGAAGATAATTAGAATTTGGAAAGTAGTATCCTAACATAATTGGGTCTAGAAAAAAAGGAAAGAGGAAAGAAACTAGAGGTGAGTTGAATTTTTTTGAATTAAGAATTTGCATAGTAGTGTTGAAATATATGCAAAGGACGTGGGTGAATAGCTAGACAATTATATTAATAGCATTTGAAGTGGCACAGGGATGGGTGTTTGGAGAACTATAATAAATTACTTAGGATTATGGAGGAATATAGGGATTTTGGCATTTAATCTTGGTATTTAGTATAACAATGAGCAAAAGAAGGACACAACTGGCTTATGTTTTTTTGGAAAAGCTCACTATGGAAAACGTGTTGAGAGGAATACTGAAATATAGGATAGGGGAAGAGAACTGAGAAAACTGTTGAAGATATTGCTCCAGGCAAAAACTGACATGTCTTGACCCAGGATAGAAGAACTGAAGATGATGAGACAGGATCAAGTTTCAGTATAATGTGAGGCAAAAAAATTTGCTGATAGATACGGTTTAAAAACAGAAAGGAGCCAAAAATAACTTCAATTATTTTCTTTGAATTTTCTGCAGTTAATTATCTGAGGAGCAGGATGCATTTTTTCCAGAAGGATGGAGAGATTAGGATACTGTTTTGCACTATTTAGATTTTAGAAACTATTCACACATCCAAATATCACTAGCAAGTAGGCAGTTGTATGTATGAGTCAAGTTTAGGCATGAACTCTGAACTAGAGATATTTATAACTGAGAATTCTCGACTGCAGATGCTAGGTAAAGCAATATGAGTGGATGAAAGATAAGAGAAGAAAACAGAATGCTCCTATTCTGAAAATGCTGCTATTCACTAAAGGGAGAAAACAAGATAGTACAGAGAAAGAAAGAAGTATTGCCAAAGTGAGGTTCTCGTTGTCAAGACCAAAACTGGATCTAGTG
>NW_025804188.1:0-11124 GCF_021613505.1 Equus quagga
CTTGTGCACTAGATCCAGTTTTGGTCTTGACAACGAGAACCTCACTTCAGCAATACTTCTTTCTTTCTCTGTACTATCTTGTTTTCTCCCTTTAGTGAAAAATCATTTTCAGAATAGGAGCATTCTGTTTTCTTCTCTTCTCTTTCATCCACTCATATTGCTTTACCTAGCATCTGCAGTCTGGGAATTCTCAGTTATAAATATCTCTAGTTCAGAGTTCATGCCTAAACTTGACTCACACATACAACTGCCTACTTGCTAGTGATATTTGGATGTCTGAATAGTTTCTAAAATCTAAATAGTGCAAAACTGTATCCTAATCTCTCCATCCTTCTGGAAAAAAATGCATCCTGCTCCTCAAATAGTTAACCTCAGAAAATTCAAAGAAAAAAATTGAAGTTATTTTTGGCTCCTTTCTGTTTTTAAACCCTATCTATCAGCAAATTTTTTTGGCTCACATTGTACTGAAACTTGATCCTGTCTCATCATCTTCAGTTCTTCTGTCCTTGGTCAACACATGTCAGTTTTTGCCTGGAGCAGTATCTTCAACAGTTTTCTCAGTTCTCTTCCCCTATCCTATATTCCAGTATTCCTCTCAACACGTTTTCCATAGTGAGTTTTTCCAAACATATATAAACCAATTGTGTCCTTTTTTGCTCATTGTTATGCTAAATACCAAGATTAAATGCCAAAATCCCTATATTCCTCCATAATCCTAAGTAATTTATTATACTTCTCCAAATACCCATCCCTGTGCCACTTCTAATGCTATTAACATAATTGTCTAGCTATTCACCCACGTCCTTTGCATATATTTCAACACTGCTATGCAAATTCTTAATTCAAAAAATATGCCAACTCACCTCTAGTTTCTTTTCTCTTTCCTTTTTTTCTAGGCCCAATTATGCTAGGAGCCTACTTTCCAAATTCTAATTATTTTCTAATAAATCAGGTAACAGAAGCCAATTGGGATGAATCAGTTGCATTGTAATTGGTTGCTCTTTAAAGGAAATATGCATGGATAATTAGCTGTGACTTCTGAATACATTATTCCTTTACAAAAAGTCTCTCATATAATAATTATCTTGTTATTGGACAATTGTAAAATTCGTATTTCATTTAATGTTATTTCAATGATCCTCTACCACTAGTGTAAGTGTAAATAATTATGTAAGAGTCTACTGAAGGTCTGTTTAAGAGATTGTAACCAAATACTTTAAGCCAGACTAAGATAGAGTATTTGGGGATAGAATGTTGTGTAACAGGATTTAATATTTAAATTTAGATTTATTTAGGTTAGTGACGCCAATGGCATATATGATAAATAAAACAGATTTTTTTCCATTGCTCTTTCTGTTTTCCTGTAACTACAAATTATAGATCTATTATTTGTGGCAACAATTCATCTTTAGGATAAGACCTGAGCCAGAAAATTTATCAAGAGTGTATCAGTTAGTGCGGGCTAGGCTATGATGGTTAAAGGAAAGCTGGGTAAAAAAATTAGTACTTTATAAAAACAAATGTCGACTTCTTACTCACTGTTCATGTCCACTGCAAGTTGTTTCTGCCTCTTTTCCATATTGTCTATGTTGTCGGAACAACTTCTCTCTGGAATATTGCTGATTGTAGGCAGAGAGAAGAAAAAAAAAATACTGAACCCCCCGAAGGCTCTCAGTTTTCTTCCTGGAAGGTTCATATATGAATCCTTCTCATGTTTCATGGGACAAGACACTTTCGTGGGACAAGTCACATAGCCAGGACTAGGGTCAACAGAATTGAGAGGTAAACTGTTATGTTATTTATCAATAAAATAATACCATTATGGCTTTACCTAAAGGATTAGTATGTATTCTTAATTTTTCTTTCGTTTCTTGCCAATTTTCATTCTCTGACTTCCTAGAAAATATCACCTACTTAGGAGAGACTCTAGGGGTTGTATACTCTTTGCTACACATTTTCCTTGTGAGAATTCGCTTGCTTTGGTATCTCTTTACTGCTGTAAATCTGTATGTCCTCAGCCTAAATGCACCCATGGAGCATGGAGTCTTCCCTTGACTCCTCCCCAGCATAGCTCAGGTTAATCATCTCTATCAATCTTAAATATCTGTCCATAAGGAAAGCTCCTTTACACCAAATTCTGTCCTAGGAATCCCTGTTATTTGTTACCACAGCTGTATATACCTTACAAAAACTAGTCAAAATTATATTATATTATATATTATTAGTATACATTATATTATATTATTATTATATTATATCTTTATATATTATATTATATTAATAAACTACGTGACCCTGCAGTGGCCTATGAGCCAGCTCAAGCCCTTTTTGGCCATGAACCAGGAGCCCCTGGAGAGTGCTGAATTAGACAATCACACACAGATGAGAGAGCCTTTGTGGGAGTACAGGAATGAATCACAAAATGTACAGCATATTGTTGAAGAAAACTTTTAAAAAGCCAAGATTGGATGCATGGAAAAGAGTAAAAGGAACAAGTTCAATTTGCTCACATCAACCCTTCCCAAGGCAGCATAGCTCAGTGATGAGAGCCCTTCTTGGCTCATGATTTCTCCTGCTGAAGAAAGTGAGACCATGTGAGTGGGCATCTGGCTTCACACATCCACAAATGTATGAGATGCTTCAAAATAAACACCTTTCTCTTCCACCCCATTCAGAGGACCGAGGCAAGATCTGAATGATTGAGGGGTGGTGAACAACTGGGAAAACAGCAGACATGACTCAGGATGGAATGTATCAAAGGGATGCAGATCTGACTACCCACATCACAGATTCCATTGGGAAGAACACCCATGTGCCACTGTGGAAGTGCAGCCTATAGATTCCTCCAAATATCCCACAGGCACCCCCAGTGTTTCACATGCCTCAATTACACATATCTTCACCCTATTTCTTTCTCCTTGTGAGCACTCACACCAGTGGAGACAGTGAAATTTTGCAGATGACTAGTGAGAACACAAAGGAAACCTCCTCAAATCTTCAGGTTTAGGGGAAAGCACAAACTCGAATATTCAGCACCACACTAGTGAAAGCAAAACGGAGTCTGTCAGCACCTGGCCTGGCTTTACAGAATCCAGAGAAGGCATATAAGGAGAAAAGAGAGACAAGGTAGCAGAAAGTTTATTTAAGCAAGAAATGGCCAAAGATTTTCCAAATATGGGGAGAGATGTGAACATCCAGCTTTAGAAAGCTAATAGGTCACCTTCAAATTTTATTACAAAGTGATATTCTCCAGATGCATTATAATAAAACAGTCTAAAATCAAAGACAGGTAATTTTAAAAGTATTTTAGGAGAAAAAATTCTCTCATACAAGGGAAACTCTATAAGGCAACCAGAGGATTTCTCAGCAGAGACTTTTCAGGTTAGGAGAGAAAAGGATGATATATTTAATGTGGTGAAAGAAAGAAAAATGCCAATTAAGAATACTTTACCCAGCAAAGTCGACCTTAAGAGATTAAAGTAAGATAAAGACTTTCCATAACAAACAAAACTTGAGGGAGTTCGACACCACTTGAGTTGCCTTAAAAAAATGCTGAAAAGAGTTCTTCAAGCAAAAATGAAAGGTCATTAATTAGTAACATAAAAATATATGAAAATTTATGACACATTGGTAAAGGTTGGTGTGTAGTCAAAATCAGAATACTCTAATACTGTAATACCTAAACTGTAATATGGTGGTGTATTAACCAGTAAATTCTAGTATAAAAGTTAAAAGAAAGATGTATTAAAATAAGTAAACTACAATAATTTGTTAATGAATATACAATATAAAAACAGCTAAATTGAGACACAAAACATAAAAATAGGGGAAATAAAACGGTTGGGTGTTTATAAGTGATTGAAGTTATCAGTGTAAAATAGACTATTACAAGTATTTTTTATAAGCTTCATGATAACCACAAAATAAAAAGCTACAGCAGATATGAAAAAGATAAAGAGAGAGGAATCAAAGCATACTGCTGTGAAAAATCATTAATTCACAGGGAAGACAACAAGAGAGAAAAAATGGAAGAAAGAAACTATAAAACATCCATAAAAACAATTAATATGATGGTATTAGTAAGTTTTTATCTAACAATAATCACCTTAAATATAAGTGGATTAAATTTTCCAATCAAAAGCCTTAATATTGCTGAATATATAAAAATAAAATGAGACCCAACTATATGTTGCTTACAAGAGACTCCCTAAAGCTTTAAGGACATACATAGGCTCAAAGTGAAGGGGCAGGGGAGATATTCCATTAAGTAGTAACAAAAGAAATTAGAAGTTGCACTATTTATAACAGACAACATAGATTTTAAGCCAAAAATGTTAAAGCAAGGCAAAAAGGACATTTTAAAGATAAAAAGGTAAATTTATCAAGAGGAAATAATAATTATAAATATAAATGCACCAAATCTGAGCACTGAAATATATTAGACAAATACTAACAGATCTGAAGGAAGAAATAGATAAAAAGAAAATAATAGTAGGGACTTTAAAAACAAACTTTTGACAATGGGTAGATCATCCAGAAAGAAAATCTATAAGGAAAGAGTGGACTTGAACTATAATTTAGAATAAAAGGGCCTACTGGACATACACAGGACATTCAATCCAACAGCAGCAGAACATGGATTCTTCTGAAATATACAAGGAACGTTGCCAGGATAGATCATATTTTAATCCTAGGAATAAAATAAATCCTAGGAAATTTAGAAGACTGAGATCATGCCAAGTATCATTTCTGACCACATGGTATAAAACCAGAAATAAATAATAGGAGAAAAACTAGAAAATTAGAAAACGTGGAAATTAAACACACTCCTTAACAACCATTGTGTCAAAGAAGACATTAAACATATATGTAAATCTTGAAAAGAATCAATGAAACTAATAGCTAACTTTTTAAAAGACAGACACAATGATAATCCTTCAGTCAGAACAACCAAGCAAAGAAAAAAGAGGATCAAATAATTAAAATTTTAAATGAAAGAGTAGTCATTAGAACTGATATCACACAAGTAGAAAGTGTTTAAAAAGTATTATAAGAGACTACTACGAACAATAAAATGCCAACAGATTTCACAACCTAGAAGAAGTGCATAAATTCCTAGAAGCATGTAACCTACCAAGACTGGATCATGAAGGAATAGAAAATCTGAAGAGACCAATTACAAGTAAGGTATTGCATCAGTAATCAAAACCTCCCAACAAAGAAAAGTCTAGAATCAGCTTGTTTCACTGGTGAATTTCGCAAACATTTGATGAATAATTAGTACCAATTTTTCTCAAAATCTTCCAAAAATAGAAGAGGAGGTAACAATTCCAAATGCATTTTGCAAGAGCAGTATTAGCATTATACAAAAACAGACGAGGACACCACAAGAAAAGTATAGATCAATATCCCTGATGAATATAGATGCAAAAATTCTTACGAAAATATTAGCAAACCAACTTCAACACCACATTTGAAATAATATGCACCATGATCAAGTGGGATTTATCCTTTGGAGGCAAGGGTGGTTCAACATATGCAAATCAATAAATACAATACACCACATTAATAGAACACAAGATAAGAATCACATGATTCTCTTGATAGAGAAAAAGCATATGACAAAATTCAACACTGTTTCATAATAAAAACTTGTAACAAACTGAGTATAGAGTGAAAGTAATTCAACATAATATAGCTAGATATGACAAGTGCACGGGTAACATCATATCCAATGTTGAAAATTTTAAAGTTTTTCTTCTAAGAACGAGACGAAGATAAAGATGCCCACTCTCACCAGTGTTTTTCAAAGTAGCGTGGGAAGTCCTAAACAGAGAAATCAGACAAGGAAAATAAATAAAAGGAATCCAAAGCAAAAAGGAAAAAATAAAACTGCCTCTATTTGTAGATGACAACACACTATATATGGAAAACTGTAAACTACACACACACAAAAAAAAAACTTGTTAGAACTAATAAATAAATTCATTAAAGTTGCAGGATACAAAATCAATATGCAAAAATCAGTTTTCTTCACATACACAATCAATAAACTATCGGAAAGACAAATTAAGAAAACAATCTCAGTAATAATAGCATCAAAAATAATAAAATACTTAGGTATAAATTGAACAAAGAAGCTGAAAGATCTATATACTGAAAAGTATAAGACAAAGATAAGATAAATTGAAGATGACACAAATAAATGGAAAACTATTCTGTGCTAGTGAATTAGAAGAATTAATATTTTTTAAAAGTCCATACTACTCAATAGATCTAGCAATTAAATGCAATTCCTGTCAAAACTCCAATGGCTTTGTAAAAATAAATTTAAAAAATTCTAAAATTTCTGTGGAATCACAGAAGACCCAAAACAGCCACAGCTATCTTAAGAGAAAAGAAAAAAGAGCTGGAGGTATTACACTTCCTGATTTTAAAATATGTTACAAAGTTTAGTTAATCAAAACAATATGATTGTGGCGGGAAAAGAGAGACATCGATCAATGGAACAGAATAGAGACCTGAGAAATAAACCCATTCATATCTGGTCCATACATTTACAACAAAAGAGCCAAGAATAGAAAATGGGAAAAGGATAATCTCTTCAATAAATGGAGATTGGAAAACTGGACAGTCACATGCAAAAAAGTGAAATAGGACTAGTATCCTACACCATACACAAAAAGCAATTCAAAATGGATTAAAGGGTAAAACTTAAGACTTGAAACTAAAGAAGAAAACTTAAGACTTAAGAAGAAAACATAGTGGGTAAGTTTCTCGACATTGATCTTGCCTTTTGTTTTTGGATTTGACAACAAAAACAAAGGCAACAAAAGGAAAAAATGAACAAGAGGGAGGACATCAAACTGAAAAAGCTTCTGCACAACAAAGATAATGATCCACAAAATGAAAAGACAACCTGTCAAATGGGGGAAAATACTTCAAAGTCATATATCTGATATGAGGTGGGTTAATATCCAAAGTATATTTAAAAATAATACAGCTCAATAGGAAATTATAAACAGTCCACATAGAAAATGGGCTGAGGAATTGAATAAATATTTTCCCAAAAAAGACATACTAATAGCAACAGGTACATGAAAAGGTATTCAACGTCACTAATATCAGGAAAATGCAAATTAAAACCACAATATTACCTCACATTGCTTAGAGTGGCTATCATCAAGAAGATAAGAGATAAGAAGTGTTGGCAACTGTGGGCATAAAAGGGAACCCTTGTGCACTGTAGATTGAAATGTGAGTTGGTACAATCATTATGAAAAACAGTATGGGGATTTCTCAAAAAACTAAAAGTAGAACTAATATATGATCCAGCCATCTCACTTCTGCTGTACATCCAAAGTAAAAGAAAACAAGATTTCAGAGAGATGTGTGCACTATCATGTTTATTGCAGCGTTATTCACAAAAGCCAAGATGTATAAATAACCTAAGTGTCCATCAACATGTGAAAGGATAAAGAACATATGGTACAAATATATACAAGGGAATATTATTCAACCATGAGAAAGAATGAAATTCTACCATTTGTGACAATATGGATGCAACTAGAGAGCATTATGCTAAGGGAAATAAGTTAAAGAAAGACAGTTTCCATATGATATCGCTTATATGTAAAATCTAAATAGCCCGAAACCACAGAAACAGAGTAGAATGATGCTGAACAGGGGGCAAATGGGGAGATATTGGTCAAAGGGTACAAACGTCCAGTCATTAGATGAATAAGTTCTGGGGATAATGTACAACATGATGAAACTGGTGAACAACACCGTATTATATACTTAAAGTTTGCTAAGAGAATAGATCTTAAATGTTCTTACCACACACACACAAATGATTAAAACATGAGATGATGGAGGGGTTAACTAACCCTATTGTGGTAATCATTTTATAATGCACGCATGTATCAAATCATTATGTTTTACATTTTAAATTTACACAAAGTTACTTGTCAATTATGTCTCAATAAGGCTCTAAAAAATAAAGTTCAGAGGCAAGGTAAAAAAATATATACTATGAAACATATAGTAAATGCTGTATTTTATGGACCAAGTTTTATTTTTTAACATGCTATTTAGTACTATCATGAAGACAGTAAAATTGCCTTAAATGTAATGGAACCATTGATTTGAAGTTTACTCATAGTGTCAATGATTCTTAGCCAGTCATTTATATTTGCATTAATTTCCCTGAAGCCTTAAGTTAGCATATGCCAGATATTAAATACAAAAATTTCAACCCTCAATGAAACTGTATTGTACTGTATTTTACAGACATGCAAGCTGGCCTGACGCACGCTATTTGCTGAAGGGCAGCATTGAGGACTTCAAGGGTGGCCCAATGAGAAGGGAGCCTTGCCTAGCTTTGTGTCATGTTCTTGATATCAGTCTTTTTGGATCCTGCTAGCATATCAGGCTCCCGTTTTCATAAACAGGATACCTTGTATTTGGCCCTCTCATTCAGAAAGTTGTCTAGCTCCGCACGTCTGATATGAAGGCTAAGTCTTTCCTCTGACATGAGATGTAAGAAGCACTTGGTGGACATATGCTACAGCATGATGAAGCTTGAGGACATTTTACTAAGTGAGACAAGGCAGTCACAAAGGGACTCATACTGTATAACCCCACTTATACGAGGTACTTAAAGCAGCTAAATTTATAGAAACAGGAAGTAAATGGTGGTTGCTAGGGATCAGGAGGAGAGGGTAATTGGCTGCTAATGTTTAGTGGGTGTGGTTTCAGTTTGCCAGATGAAATGAAGTCTGGAGATGGATGGCGGTGATGGTGGCACAACAATATGAATGTAGTTAATGCCTCTGAGCTGTACAATTGAAAATGGTTAAAATGGTAAATTTTATTTTATATGTATTTAATCACTATGATAAAATATAATAATATAAAAATGATCTCCATGATTTCCCATCCTCCTTTCAAGAAAGGCTGCATACATTTGATTTTTTAAATTTAGAATTCTCACAAATAAATCATGACTACAAGGGGCACATTGTTATCTATAGAGACACATTCATTCTGTATTTAAAAATACCACTAAAGGTCTTTTATCTCCCTAAAGAAAATAATCAAATAATATCCAAGTCTCAGACAAAATATATAACATTCTTTTTAAAATCCTGACAACATAATTTTGAAAATTTTAGAATATATTTTCCTTCATCTGAGCTTTATTTTTCTTCCTTGCTTCCAAATATCAATTTTCCTTTGTTTTATTTCCTTCATTCATATAATAAATAAATTTCAGTTTTTAATTTCCCACTTCAAAATTTTTGTTAGGGAGATTAATAGATGTAGTGATTTTTTATGAAACATTAAATAAAAATTAAATTAAATTAAATTAAACCCAGACACATAAATTTAATTGTGTATGCCGTGTTCATTAGAATTCTAACGTGGGCATTTAGATCAATTGAATAGTAAGATTTTTTTTCCCCAAGAGAACTGATCTCAGGACTATAAGTCTCTGTTGAACCTCTCCTAGTTTAATTCTGGGTTGGGATCATAGTCCCTGTGATGTTACCTGTAAAAATTAGCTATACCCTAAATCTAGGCACTATTGGTGGTGTCATGTTTCCCATTGTCTTTGTGATCCTTGAATCCTTATGTTGGTGTCTGCACAATTAAGGAAGTAGTCATCTTTCATTCTTTATAGGTTCACTGTGGCAGACACAGACCTTTACCAGGCATCCCAACCTAGTGTTCTAGCCAGGCTGGCTTGTAGTATACAGTGGGAGGTGGAGGATTCTTCCAGTCTCTGATTGGGCAAGTCCAAGGCCTGGACTTGTGTTCAGTTAGGACCTCTGCCTGAGCTCTAGCTGGGCAGATCAGCTGGCTGGGCTCTGTGATCTGGTGGTTCCTCTAGCTGACTTCCTCAGTCATTCGGGGCGTCTGACTAGGCTACCTGAATGGACGGGGCCACTGGCTGTTCTCCATAGTCAGGTGGGTTCTCTGCTGGGCTCTGCAGTAGGGCATAGCGGCCGGCTGGGCTTCACATTCTGGCAGGGTCACTGCCCTGGCTCCCAAGGATGCATGCTGTGATTCCTGCTGAGCAGGTGCCACTGGCAAGATTCTGCAAATGGATGTGGCTGCAGGCTGAGCTCTCTGGCAAGGCAGTGTTGCTGGCTGAATTCCATGATCATGCAGGGCCACAGCCTGGGCTCTGCAGTTACCTCTGGTTAGTTGGTGCCACGGGCTGTAGTCCCTGGTCAGGCGGTCCACTGGCTGTACTCTGTTTTCAGCAAGGCTGCAGACTGGACTCCATGATCAGGTGGGTCCACTGGTTGTGCTTAGTTGGGCAGGGGCACCAACTGGAGTCCCAGGTAGGATGGGACCTCAGATATGCTCCACGTTTGTGTGAGGCTAAAGGCTGTGATATGAGTTTGAGCAGGGTTGCTGTCTCTGCTCTGCAGCCAGCTGGGGTCACAGGCTTGGCTCCTTGGGTGAAGTGGACCACTGGCTAGAGGTCTTAGCCTGACAGAACTGCTGGTTGTACTCACTGGCCATACAGTGTTGCAGTTTGTCTCCAAGGATGGAGAAAGCTTTTGGTCAGATAGCACTGCTGGCAGGGACACAGTGTTACCACCAAGATCTGTGACTGGTTGGTGAGCCTTGTCCCCATTATTTTGTTCTAGGCTGACGCTTGGTGGTCTAGCCCTGCCAGTTCACCTCTGTTCACCATGGCTTGAGAAAGAAGTAGGCCTCCTGAGGAGCGCCCCACAATTCTAGGGGAGCCTAATGTCTGCCTTGGGCATTCTGTTCCCCACTGGAGAAATCACAGGTGACGGGGATCCCTCTCAGTGTAGTTTGTTGCTGGCCTGGAAGAAGGTAATACATTTAAAGTGAAACCACTCCTCTGACTCTTCTGTCTAATGTAAGTTATTTCAGCTTTTGTGCTCCTGAAGTGGGTACTTCAGCCTCACTCCGGGTTTTGGATTTTTCACAAAAGTGTTATTGTCTGTGAATAGTTGCTAATCTGTATATTTGTGAGGGAAGCTAAAGCCAGGGATCAACTATTCCACCATCTTGTTGATGTCACTTCTAAATCTTCAGTGTATTCCTTAGGGAAACATTTATTTTAAACATCTACATTGC
>NW_025804189.1:0-11124 GCF_021613505.1 Equus quagga
GCAATGTAGATGTTTAAAATAAATGTTTCCCTAAGGAATACACTGAAGATTTAGAAGTGACATCAACAAGATGGTGGAATAGTTGATCCCTGGCTTTAGCTTCCCTCACAAATATACAGATTAGCAACTATTCACAGACAATAACACTTTTGTGAAAAATCCAAAACCCGGAGTGAGGCTGAAGTACCCACTTCAGGAGCACAAAAGCTGAAATAACTTACATTAGACAGAAGAGTCAGAGGAGTGGTTTCACTTTAAATGTATTACCTTCTTCCAGGCCAGCAACAAACTACACTGAGAGGGATCCCCGTCACCTGTGATTTCTCCAGTGGGGAACAGAATGCCCAAGGCAGACATTAGGCTCCCCTAGAATTGTGGGGCGCTCCTCAGGAGGCCTACTTCTTTCTCAAGCCATGGTGAACAGAGGTGAACTGGCAGGGCTAGACCACCAAGCGTCAGCCTAGAACAAAATAATGGGGACAAGGCTCACCAACCAGTCACAGATCTTGGTGGTAACACTGTGTCCCTGCCAGCAGTGCTATCTGACCAAAAGCTTTCTCCATCCTTGGAGACAAACTGCAACACTGTATGGCCAGTGAGTACAACCAGCAGTTCTGTCAGGCTAAGACCTCTAGCCAGTGGTCCACTTCACCCAAGGAGCCAAGCCTGTGACCCCAGCTGGCTGCAGAGCAGAGACAGCAACCCTGCTCAAACTCATATCACAGCCTTTAGCCTCACACAAACGTGGAGCATATCTGAGGTCCCATCCTACCTGGGACTCCAGTTGGTGCCCCTGCCCAACTAAGCACAACCAGTGGACCCACCTGATCATGGAGTCCAGTCTGCAGCCTTGCTGAAAACAGAGTACAGCCAGTGGACCGCCTGACCAGGGACTACAGCCCGTGGCACCAACTAACCAGAGGTAACTGCAGAGCCCAGGCTGTGGCCCTGCATGATCATGGAATTCAGCCAGCAACACTGCCTTGCCAGAGAGCTCAGCCTGCAGCCACATCCATTTGCAGAATCTTGCCAGTGGCACCTGCTCAGCAGGAATCACAGCATGCATCCTTGGGAGCCAGGGCAGTGACCCTGCCAGAATGTGAAGCCCAGCCGGCCGCTATGCCCTACTGCAGAGCCCAGCAGAGAACCCACCTGACTATGGAGAACAGCCAGTGGCCCCGTCCATTCAGGTAGCCTAGTCAGACGCCCCGAATGACTGAGGAAGTCAGCTAGAGGAACCACCAGATCACAGAGCCCAGCCAGCTGATCTGCCCAGCTAGAGCTCAGGCAGAGGTCCTAACTGAACACAAGTCCAGGCCTTGGACTTGCCCAATCAGAGACTGGAAGAATCCTCCACCTCCCACTGTATACTACAAGCCAGCCTGGCTAGAACACTAGGTTGGGATGCCTGGTAAAGGTCTGTGTCTGCCACAGTGAACCTATAAAGAATGAAAGATGACTACTTCCTTAATTGTGCAGACACCAACATAAGGATTCAAGGATCACAAAGACAATGGGAAACATGACACCACCAATAGTGCCTAGATTTAGGGTATAGCTAATTTTTACAGGTAACATCACAGGGACTATGATCCCAACCCAGAATTAAACTAGGAGAGGTTCAACAGAGACTTATAGTCCTGAGATCAGTTCTCTTGGGGAAAAAAAATCTTACTATTCAATTGATCTAAATGCCCACGTTAGAATTCTAATGAACACGGCATACACAATTAAATTTATGTGTCTGGGTTTAATTTAATTTAATTTAATTTTTATTTAATGTTTCATAAAAAATCACTACATCTATTAATCTCCCTAACAAAAATTTTGAAGTGGGAAATTAAAAACTGAAATTTATTTATTATATGAATGAAGGAAATAAAACAAAGGAAAATTGATATTTGGAAGCAAGGAAGAAAAATAAAGCTCAGATGAAGGAAAATATATTCTAAAATTTTCAAAATTATGTTGTCAGGATTTTAAAAAGAATGTTATATATTTTGTCTGAGACTTGGATATTATTTGATTATTTTCTTTAGGGAGATAAAAGACCTTTAGTGGTATTTTTAAATACAGAATGAATGTGTCTCTATAGATAACAATGTGCCCCTTGTAGTCATGATTTATTTGTGAGAATTCTAAATTTAAAAAATCAAATGTATGCAGCCTTTCTTGAAAGGAGGATGGGAAATCATGGAGATCATTTTTATATTATTATATTTTATCATAGTGATTAAATACATATAAAATAAAATTTACCATTTTAACCATTTTCAATTGTACAGCTCAGAGGCATTAACTACATTCATATTGTTGTGCCACCATCACCGCCATCCATCTCCAGACTTCATTTCATCTGGCAAACTGAAACCACACCCACTAAACATTAGCAGCCAATTACCCTCTCCTCCTGATCCCTAGCAACCACCATTTACTTCCTGTTTCTATAAATTTAGCTGCTTTAAGTACCTCGTATAAGTGGGGTTATACAGTATGAGTCCCTTTGTGACTGCCTTGTCTCACTTAGTAAAATGTCCTCAAGCTTCATCATGCTGTAGCATATGTCCACCAAGTGCTTCTTACATCTCATGTCAGAGGAAAGACTTAGCCTTCATATCAGACGTGCGGAGCTAGACAACTTTCTGAATGAGAGGGCCAAATACAAGGTATCCTGTTTATGAAAACGGGAGCCTGATATGCTAGCAGGATCCAAAAAGACTGATATCAAGAACATGACACAAAGCTAGGCAAGGCTCCCTTCTCATTGGGCCACCCTTGAAGTCCTCAATGCTGCCCTTCAGCAAATAGCGTGCGTCAGGCCAGCTTGCATGTCTGTAAAATACAGTACAATACAGTTTCATTGAGGGTTGAAATTTTTGTATTTAATATCTGGCATATGCTAACTTAAGGCTTCAGGGAAATTAATGCAAATATAAATGACTGGCTAAGAATCATTGACACTATGAGTAAACTTCAAATCAATGGTTCCATTACATTTAAGGCAATTTTACTGTCTTCATGATAGTACTAAATAGCATGTTAAAAAATAAAACTTGGTCCATAAAATACAGCATTTACTATATGTTTCATAGTATATATTTTTTTACCTTGCCTCTGAACTTTATTTTTTAGAGCCTTATTGAGACATAATTGACAAGTAACTTTGTGTAAATTTAAAATGTAAAACATAATGATTTGATACATGCGTGCATTATAAAATGATTACCACAATAGGGTTAGTTAACCCCTCCATCATCTCATGTTTTAATCATTTGTGTGTGTGTGGTAAGAACATTTAAGATCTATTCTCTTAGCAAACTTTAAGTATATAATACGGTGTTGTTCACCAGTTTCATCATGTTGTACATTATCCCCAGAACTTATTCATCTAATGACTGGACGTTTGTACCCTTTGACCAATATCTCCCCATTTGCCCCCTGTTCAGCATCATTCTACTCTGTTTCTGTGGTTTCGGGCTATTTAGATTTTACATATAAGCGATATCATATGGAAACTGTCTTTCTTTAACTTATTTCCCTTAGCATAATGCTCTCTAGTTGCATCCATATTGTCACAAATGGTAGAATTTCATTCTTTCTCATGGTTGAATAATATTCCCTTGTATATATTTGTACCATATGTTCTTTATCCTTTCACATGTTGATGGACACTTAGGTTATTTATACATCTTGGCTTTTGTGAATAACGCTGCAATAAACATGATAGTGCACACATCTCTCTGAAATCTTGTTTTCTTTTACTTTGGATGTACAGCAGAAGTGAGATGGCTGGATCATATATTAGTTCTACTTTTAGTTTTTTGAGAAATCCCCATACTGTTTTTCATAATGATTGTACCAACTCACATTTCAATCTACAGTGCACAAGGGTTCCCTTTTATGCCCACAGTTGCCAACACTTCTTATCTCTTATCTTCTTGATGATAGCCACTCTAAGCAATGTGAGGTAATATTGTGGTTTTAATTTGCATTTTCCTGATATTAGTGACGTTGAATACCTTTTCATGTACCTGTTGCTATTAGTATGTCTTTTTTGGGAAAATATTTATTCAATTCCTCAGCCCATTTTCTATGTGGACTGTTTATAATTTCCTATTGAGCTGTATTATTTTTAAATATACTTTGGATATTAACCCACCTCATATCAGATATATGACTTTGAAGTATTTTCCCCCATTTGACAGGTTGTCTTTTCATTTTGTGGATCATTATCTTTGTTGTGCAGAAGCTTTTTCAGTTTGATGTCCTCCCTCTTGTTCATTTTTTCCTTTTGTTGCCTTTGTTTTTGTTGTCAAATCCAAAAACAAAAGGCAAGATCAATGTCGAGAAACTTACCCACTATGTTTTCTTCTTAAGTCTTAAGTTTTCTTCTTTAGTTTCAAGTCTTAAGTTTTACCCTTTAATCCATTTTGAATTGCTTTTTGTGTATGGTGTAGGATACTAGTCCTATTTCACTTTTTTGCATGTGACTGTCCAGTTTTCCAATCTCCATTTATTGAAGAGATTATCCTTTTCCCATTTTCTATTCTTGGCTCTTTTGTTGTAAATGTATGGACCAGATATGAATGGGTTTATTTCTCAGGTCTCTATTCTGTTCCATTGATCGATGTCTCTCTTTTCCCGCCACAATCATATTGTTTTGATTAACTAAACTTTGTAACATATTTTAAAATCAGGAAGTGTAATACCTCCAGCTCTTTTTTCTTTTCTCTTAAGATAGCTGTGGCTGTTTTGGGTCTTCTGTGATTCCACAGAAATTTTAGAATTTTTTAAATTTATTTTTACAAAGCCATTGGAGTTTTGACAGGAATTGCATTTAATTGCTAGATCTATTGAGTAGTATGGACTTTTAAAAAATATTAATTCTTCTAATTCACTAGCACAGAATAGTTTTCCATTTATTTGTGTCATCTTCAATTTATCTTATCTTTGTCTTATACTTTTCAGTATATAGATCTTTCAGCTTCTTTGTTCAATTTATACCTAAGTATTTTATTATTTTTGATGCTATTATTACTGAGATTGTTTTCTTAATTTGTCTTTCCGATAGTTTATTGATTGTGTATGTGAAGAAAACTGATTTTTGCATATTGATTTTGTATCCTGCAACTTTAATGAATTTATTTATTAGTTCTAACAAGTTTTTTTTTTGTGTGTGTGTAGTTTACAGTTTTCCATATATAGTGTGTTGTCATCTACAAATAGAGGCAGTTTTATTTTTTCCTTTTTGCTTTGGATTCCTTTTATTTATTTTCCTTGTCTGATTTCTCTGTTTAGGACTTCCCACGCTACTTTGAAAAACACTGGTGAGAGTGGGCATCTTTATCTTCGTCTCGTTCTTAGAAGAAAAACTTTAAAATTTTCAACATTGGATATGATGTTACCCGTGCACTTGTCATATCTAGCTATATTATGTTGAATTACTTTCACTCTATACTCAGTTTGTTACAAGTTTTTATTATGAAACAGTGTTGAATTTTGTCATATGCTTTTTCTCTATCAAGAGAATCATGTGATTCTTATCTTGTGTTCTATTAATGTGGTGTATTGTATTTATTGATTTGCATATGTTGAACCACCCTTGCCTCCAAAGGATAAATCCCACTTGATCATGGTGCATATTATTTCAAATGTGGTGTTGAAGTTGGTTTGCTAATATTTTCGTAAGAATTTTTGCATCTATATTCATCAGGGATATTGATCTATACTTTTCTTGTGGTGTCCTCGTCTGTTTTTGTATAATGCTAATACTGCTCTTGCAAAATGCATTTGGAATTGTTACCTCCTCTTCTATTTTTGGAAGATTTTGAGAAAAATTGGTACTAATTATTCATCAAATGTTTGCGAAATTCACCAGTGAAACAAGCTGATTCTAGACTTTTCTTTGTTGGGAGGTTTTGATTACTGATGCAATACCTTACTTGTAATTGGTCTCTTCAGATTTTCTATTCCTTCATGATCCAGTCTTGGTAGGTTACATGCTTCTAGGAATTTATGCACTTCTTCTAGGTTGTGAAATCTGTTGGCATTTTATTGTTCGTAGTAGTCTCTTATAATACTTTTTAAACACTTTCTACTTGTGTGATATCAGTTCTAATGACTACTCTTTCATTTAAAATTTTAATTATTTGATCCTCTTTTTTCTTTGCTTGGTTGTTCTGACTGAAGGATTATCATTGTGTCTGTCTTTTAAAAAGTTAGCTATTAGTTTCATTGATTCTTTTCAAGATTTACATATATGTTTAATGTCTTCTTTGACACAATGGTTGTTAAGGAGTGTGTTTAATTTCCACGTTTTCTAATTTTCTAGTTTTTCTCCTATTATTTATTTCTGGTTTTATACCATGTGGTCAGAAATGATACTTGGCATGATCTCAGTCTTCTAAATTTCCTAGGATTTATTTTATTCCTAGGATTAAAATATGATCTATCCTGGCAACGTTCCTTGTATATTTCAGAAGAATCCATGTTCTGCTGCTGTTGGATTGAATGTCCTGTGTATGTCCAGTAGGCCCTTTTATTCTAAATTATAGTTCAAGTCCACTCTTTCCTTATAGATTTTCTTTCTGGATGATCTACCCATTGTCAAAAGTTTGTTTTTAAAGTCCCTACTATTATTTTCTTTTTATCTATTTCTTCCTTCAGATCTGTTAGTATTTGTCTAATATATTTCAGTGCTCAGATTTGGTGCATTTATATTTATAATTATTATTTCCTCTTGATAAATTTACCTTTTTATCTTTAAAATGTCCTTTTTGCCTTGCTTTAACATTTTTGGCTTAAAATCTATGTTGTCTGTTATAAATAGTGCAACTTCTAATTTCTTTTGTTACTACTTAATGGAATATCTCCCCTGCCCCTTCACTTTGAGCCTATGTATGTCCTTAAAGCTTTAGGGAGTCTCTTGTAAGCAACATATAGTTGGGTCTCATTTTATTTTTATATATTCAGCAATATTAAGGCTTTTGATTGGAAAATTTAATCCACTTATATTTAAGGTGATTATTGTTAGATAAAAACTTACTAATACCATCATATTAATTGTTTTTATGGATGTTTTATAGTTTCTTTCTTCCATTTTTTCTCTCTTGTTGTCTTCCCTGTGAATTAATGATTTTTCACAGCAGTATGCTTTGATTCCTCTCTCTTTATCTTTTTCATATCTGCTGTAGCTTTTTATTTTGTGGTTATCATGAAGCTTATAAAAAATACTTGTAATAGTCTATTTTACACTGATAACTTCAATCACTTATAAACACCCAACCGTTTTATTTCCCCTATTTTTATGTTTTGTGTCTCAATTTAGCTGTTTTTATATTGTATATTCATTAACAAATTATTGTAGTTTACTTATTTTAATACATCTTTCTTTTAACTTTTATACTAGAATTTACTGGTTAATACACCACCATATTACAGTTTAGGTATTACAGTATTAGAGTATTCTGATTTTGACTACACACCAACCTTTACCAATGTGTCATAAATTTTCATATATTTTTATGTTACTAATTAATGACCTTTCATTTTTGCTTGAAGAACTCTTTTCAGCATTTTTTTAAGGCAACTCAAGTGGTGTCGAACTCCCTCAAGTTTTGTTTGTTATGGAAAGTCTTTATCTTACTTTAATCTCTTAAGGTCGACTTTGCTGGGTAAAGTATTCTTAATTGGCATTTTTCTTTCTTTCACCACATTAAATATATCATCCTTTTCTCTCCTAACCTGAAAAGTCTCTGCTGAGAAATCCTCTGGTTGCCTTATAGAGTTTCCCTTGTATGAGAGAATTTTTTCTCCTAAAATACTTTTAAAATTACCTGTCTTTGATTTTAGACTGTTTTATTATAATGCATCTGGAGAATATCACTTTGTAATAAAATTTGAAGGTGACCTATTAGCTTTCTAAAGCTGGATGTTCACATCTCTCCCCATATTTGGAAAATCTTTGGCCATTTCTTGCTTAAATAAACTTTCTGCTACCTTGTCTCTCTTTTCTCCTTATATGCCTTCTCTGGATTCTGTAAAGCCAGGCCAGGTGCTGACAGACTCCGTTTTGCTTTCACTAGTGTGGTGCTGAATATTCGAGTTTGTGCTTTCCCCTAAACCTGAAGATTTGAGGAGGTTTCCTTTGTGTTCTCACTAGTCATCTGCAAAATTTCACTGTCTCCACTGGTGTGAGTGCTCACAAGGAGAAAGAAATAGGGTGAAGATATGTGTAATTGAGGCATGTGAAACACTGGGGGTGCCTGTGGGATATTTGGAGGAATCTATAGGCTGCACTTCCACAGTGGCACATGGGTGTTCTTCCCAATGGAATCTGTGATGTGGGTAGTCAGATCTGCATCCCTTTGATACATTCCATCCTGAGTCATGTCTGCTGTTTTCCCAGTTGTTCACCACCCCTCAATCATTCAGATCTTGCCTCGGTCCTCTGAATGGGGTGGAAGAGAAAGGTGTTTATTTTGAAGCATCTCATACATTTGTGGATGTGTGAAGCCAGATGCCCACTCACATGGTCTCACTTTCTTCAGCAGGAGAAATCATGAGCCAAGAAGGGCTCTCATCACTGAGCTATGCTGCCTTGGGAAGGGTTGATGTGAGCAAATTGAACTTGTTCCTTTTACTCTTTTCCATGCATCCAATCTTGGCTTTTTAAAAGTTTTCTTCAACAATATGCTGTACATTTTGTGATTCATTCCTGTACTCCCACAAAGGCTCTCTCATCTGTGTGTGATTGTCTAATTCAGCACTCTCCAGGGGCTCCTGGTTCATGGCCAAAAAGGGCTTGAGCTGGCTCATAGGCCACTGCAGGGTCACGTAGTTTATTAATATAATATAATATATAAAGATATAATATAATAATAATATAATATAATGTATACTAATAATATATAATATAATATAATTTTGACTAGTTTTTGTAAGGTATATACAGCTGTGGTAACAAATAACAGGGATTCCTAGGACAGAATTTGGTGTAAAGGAGCTTTCCTTATGGACAGATATTTAAGATTGATAGAGATGATTAACCTGAGCTATGCTGGGGAGGAGTCAAGGGAAGACTCCATGCTCCATGGGTGCATTTAGGCTGAGGACATACAGATTTACAGCAGTAAAGAGATACCAAAGCAAGCGAATTCTCACAAGGAAAATGTGTAGCAAAGAGTATACAACCCCTAGAGTCTCTCCTAAGTAGGTGATATTTTCTAGGAAGTCAGAGAATGAAAATTGGCAAGAAACGAAAGAAAAATTAAGAATACATACTAATCCTTTAGGTAAAGCCATAATGGTATTATTTTATTGATAAATAACATAACAGTTTACCTCTCAATTCTGTTGACCCTAGTCCTGGCTATGTGACTTGTCCCACGAAAGTGTCTTGTCCCATGAAACATGAGAAGGATTCATATATGAACCTTCCAGGAAGAAAACTGAGAGCCTTCGGGGGGTTCAGTATTTTTTTTTTCTTCTCTCTGCCTACAATCAGCAATATTCCAGAGAGAAGTTGTTCCGACAACATAGACAATATGGAAAAGAGGCAGAAACAACTTGCAGTGGACATGAACAGTGAGTAAGAAGTCGACATTTGTTTTTATAAAGTACTAATTTTTTTACCCAGCTTTCCTTTAACCATCATAGCCTAGCCCGCACTAACTGATACACTCTTGATAAATTTTCTGGCTCAGGTCTTATCCTAAAGATGAATTGTTGCCACAAATAATAGATCTATAATTTGTAGTTACAGGAAAACAGAAAGAGCAATGGAAAAAAATCTGTTTTATTTATCATATATGCCATTGGCGTCACTAACCTAAATAAATCTAAATTTAAATATTAAATCCTGTTACACAACATTCTATCCCCAAATACTCTATCTTAGTCTGGCTTAAAGTATTTGGTTACAATCTCTTAAACAGACCTTCAGTAGACTCTTACATAATTATTTACACTTACACTAGTGGTAGAGGATCATTGAAATAACATTAAATGAAATACGAATTTTACAATTGTCCAATAACAAGATAATTATTATATGAGAGACTTTTTGTAAAGGAATAATGTATTCAGAAGTCACAGCTAATTATCCATGCATATTTCCTTTAAAGAGCAACCAATTACAATGCAACTGATTCATCCCAATTGGCTTCTGTTACCTGATTTATTAGAAAATAATTAGAATTTGGAAAGTAGGCTCCTAGCATAATTGGGCCTAGAAAAAAAGGAAAGAGAAAAGAAACTAGAGGTGAGTTGGCATATTTTTTGAATTAAGAATTTGCATAGCAGTGTTGAAATATATGCAAAGGACGTGGGTGAATAGCTAGACAATTATGTTAATAGCATTAGAAGTGGCACAGGGATGGGTATTTGGAGAAGTATAATAAATTACTTAGGATTATGGAGGAATATAGGGATTTTGGCATTTAATCTTGGTATTTAGCATAACAATGAGCAAAAAAGGACACAATTGGTTTATATATGTTTGGAAAAACTCACTATGGAAAACGTGTTGAGAGGAATACTGGAATATAGGATAGGGGAAGAGAACTGAGAAAACTGTTGAAGATACTGCTCCAGGCAAAAACTGACATGTGTTGACCAAGGACAGAAGAACTGAAGATGATGAGACAGGATCAAGTTTCAGTACAATGTGAGCCAAAAAAATTTGCTGATAGATAGGGTTTAAAAACAGAAAGGAGCCAAAAATAACTTCAATTTTTTTCTTTGAATTTTCTGAGGTTAACTATTTGAGGAGCAGGATGCATTTTTTTCCAGAAGGATGGAGAGATTAGGATACAGTTTTGCACTATTTAGATTTTAGAAACTATTCAGACATCCAAATATCACTAGCAAGTAGGCAGTTGTATGTGTGAGTCAAGTTTAGGCATGAACTCTGAACTAGAGATATTTATAACTGAGAATTCCCAGACTGCAGATGCTAGGTAAAGCAATATGAGTGGATGAAAGAGAAGAGAAGAAAACAGAATGCTCCTATTCTGAAAATGATTTTTCACTAAAGGGAGAAAACAAGATAGTACAGAGAAAGAAAGAAGTATTGCTGAAGTGAGGTTCTCGTTGTCAAGACCAAAACTGGATCTAGTGCACAAG
>NW_025804190.1:0-1041 GCF_021613505.1 Equus quagga
GCGGCAGGCCATGTGTTAGGCAATGGGGAGACACCTGAGATAAAAGTCAGTAAAATATCATAACTCCTGGATTTACGTTCTACTGTGGAGAATTGATAATAAACAAATCATGGTAAAAAATGTCATGAGTGGTTGCTGTCAATAAAAATAAAACAAGGTAAGGGACACATGACTATTTCACATTGATTTGTCACAGAAGTCTTCTTTCATAATCAAATAGTGACCTGAGTAACTGAAGAAATAACCCACAACTTTTTTGGAGGAAGAGATTGCCAGGCAGAGAAAATAGTAATCTTTTTCCTTTAGTGAGTATGCTAAACCCAAAGATATTTGTTGATATGTCTAATAAGTCTATCTTGTGTTATCTTGCGTTTTATATTATTTTATATTCTCTGCATCTTTTTATTTTAAAAAGTCTTTCATTATGTGGCCTACTTATTTTTTTCCCATTTAACAAGATTTGTGTATTTGTTCAATTATCTTTTCATGATACTTTTATAGGGTATAAAAGATACTTTATAAATAGTGAAATATTCTTTATCTTCTTTCTCTTTATACAGTCAATTGGTTCCCTAACATGAGCAAGGATAAAATACCTTCTAAAATATTTCTCTCTTCTTTCCTTTATCATACAACCTTAGTCAATATATCTTAGTGTTATTATGATATATTCATGCTTCATCTTTCACTACTTGATTTATTAACTTTAAATATTATTTTACAGCCACATACAAACCATGAATCAACTATTCAATTTAAGCTCCATCATTTTCTTCAAATTCTCTCCTAACTGAAGTCAATTCCCATTTGACATATTTCTGTTGTCTGACCATCACCTCTTCTTGACTGGTCATCAAATGTCTGGATTCTTAATTTCTACCTCATGGTGTTCTCTCATTGCTGAAATTGATTTGTGAAGAGTTTTGTTGCTGTAAATCAACTTTGAACATTGGATCATGGTTTAGATATGCTTTATGGCAACAATTTTCAGTTCAATTTATTTATTCTGATATGAAGTTTGCTAATTATTTTTTATTTTCT
>NW_025804191.1:0-1041 GCF_021613505.1 Equus quagga
AGAAAATAAAAAATAATTAGCAAACTTCATATCAGAATAAATAAATTGAACTGAAAATTGTTGCCATAAAGCATATCTAAACCATGATCCAATGTTCAAAGTTGATTTACAGCAACAAAACTCTTCACAAATCAATTTCAGCAATGAGAGAACACCATGAGGTAGAAATTAAGAATCCAGACATTTGATGACCAGTCAAGAAGAGGTGATGGTCAGACAACAGAAATATGTCAAATGGGAATTGACTTCAGTTAGGAGAGAATTTGAAGAAAATGATGGAGCTTAAATTGAATAGTTGATTCATGGTTTGTATGTGGCTGTAAAATAATATTTAAAGTTAATAAATCAAGTAGTGAAAGATGAAGCATGAATATATCATAATAACACTAAGATATATTGACTAAGGTTGTATGATAAAGGAAAGAAGAGAGAAATATTTTAGAAGGTATTTTATCCTTGCTCATGTTAGGGAACCAATTGACTGTATAAAGAGAAAGAAGATAAAGAATATTTCACTATTTATAAAGTATCTTTTATACCCTATAAAAGTATCATGAAAAGATAATTGAACAAATACACAAATCTTGTTAAATGGGAAAAAAATAAGTAGGCCACATAATGAAAGACTTTTTAAAATAAAAAGATGCAGAGAATATAAAATAATATAAAACGCAAGATAACACAAGATAGACTTATTAGACATATCAACAAATATCTTTGGGTTTAGCATACTCACTAAAGGAAAAAGATTACTATTTTCTCTGCCTGGCAATCTCTTCCTCCAAAAAAGTTGTGGGTTATTTCTTCAGTTACTCAGGTCACTATTTGATTATGAAAGAAGACTTCTGTGACAAATCAATGTGAAATAGTCATGTGTCCCTTACCTTGTTTTATTTTTATTGACAGCAACCACTCATGACATTTTTTACCATGATTTGTTTATTATCAATTCTCCACAGTAGAACGTAAATCCAGGAGTTATGATATTTTACTGACTTTTATCTCAGGTGTCTCCCCATTGCCTAACACATGGCCTGCCGC
>NW_025804192.1:0-946 GCF_021613505.1 Equus quagga
CTTGCCTTTTGCATTTTATCCTGAGATGAAGCCATTGCAAAAAGTGATTCTTTTTTTTTCTGAAAAGGTTTTCACGCGGAAGCCTTCCTTTCTGTGATGGGGTCTGAGAAGACTTGCTCCCAGGCTTCTCCTCTAATGCCATGTCCTGAGTAGGGAACTCTTTGTTCTAGGTTGGGATGTCCCAACCCTGCATCCCCTCCACCAAGCTCTTCTGCTTTGGGGCCCAGAAGGCCACTCTCTTTGCAGTTGGTGGGAAATTCTTATCCTGGCACCTCCCTAAGACATGCTTAGGTCCTCAAGGCTCCTGCTGCTGCTCCATGCTGATTCCTCTGTCCTCCAAATGGACATGCAGCACCTGGGAAGCTCCCATGTCCCCACTGGAGACACCCTGGGCATGAGTCAGTGAGGCCTTGTAATCAAGTTCTCTGAGGCAAGGGACCTGTCAGTGGGTTGGCCTTGGACCTGGCTCTGCTCCCTCCTCTCCGGTTTAAACTTTAACTCACCAAGTAACTGTTCTTTAAGGTTTAATGCTTTAGGATCTTGGGGAACTGGTCTTTTGGGTGGGGGGTTTTCAGCGGTCACAATAGTTTCTACTTTACTCTCATTCACATTTGCCTTTTGGGGGCTTCCCAGCTTGCTGGTGGTCAAGATGTCAGCAGTTTTTGATTGAAAAGCATTGAGCTCCTCGGCCATGAATATCTCCCTGGACACATTGAGCACAGAGATAGTTTCTGACTTCTCCGTCTTTTTGCCCTGTTGCGTTTCTACTCCATCCCTGGAAATCACACTCTTATCCTTTGGCTCATGTCTGTCACCAGTTGCTTTGCAGGCAGCCTTGGGGGGCATCTCTTGCCTAGTTGAGTCTGTCTCTGACTTTTTTTGCCTGTGATGCCATGTGTGACAGGCAGAAGAGTCTGTCTGGCACCCTTACTTCTCTGAACATCCT
>NW_025804193.1:0-8217 GCF_021613505.1 Equus quagga
GATTGTCTCAGAGTCCCCTGTCCTTCCTTGCCCACAGGTGAGGTGGCTGGGAGAAGACAAACAGGATGGGGCTGAATTTGTTGTTCCAACTTTGTCTCCATGAAGAGACTTAGAGCTTCCTCTAAGGGGCTTGAAGTGCCCAGATTCAGAGTGCTGGGGAACCCTTTTCTCCTACAGAAATCCCAAACTCTCTAAATCACCCAATCGAGGACTACAGAATCACTGTGTTTGGGATTTTGGGGGGAACCTGCCAGTTACAGTGGAGTTTAGAAATGGTAGTAGACCTGACTCCTAAGGAGTTGGCTCATTGGATATATAAGGAAGTACGAAATAAGAAGCATGCTAAATATACGATTCCTGGTTATTGCTATTTGTAAAGCAATGAATAAATGGGTTGTGTAACCAGGAAAATCCAACATTAACACCTCAAAAAGAGGCTGAGCAAGAGCCAGTATGGTCTCTTAGCTCAATTATATGAGATGCCTGAAAGGGTGAAGCCATGTATTGTTGACACCACTCCTGCTTTTGGAACTTGACAATATCGAATGGAAGCTGGCAAACCTGAGTGGGCTCACCCTGGGGGACATTTTCCTATGATACGATGGTGGCCTGAATAGTTATTAATGACTGAATGAGATTCTAGTAATGTGCCTGTATATTTTGACTTTTGTGATTATTTTGCTGTGAGGGATCTGTGTTCCAAGACCAGGGGGGTAGACTGCATTGTTGTGACTAATAAGAAATACATATTTGGTCATTCAGGTGACCAAAATATATTTCTGATAAATATGTGGTCTCAGTCCACAGTTCCTGGCTCACAGCTCCCCAAATCGGTGGAATTTCTTATTTATGTTAATGAAGGTGACTTTTGGACCCCACCCAAGGGTGGGGGACTGGTTGCCAAAAGAACCAGCCATGCGATCAGAGGATTGGAACTTTCAGTCCCATCTCCTGATTTCCGGGCGGGGGGCGGGGGTTAAGATTGAATCACTTGCCAATGTCCAATAACTTAGTCAATCATGACCACATAGTGAAGCCCCAGTAAAAACCCAAAAGGACAATTTGTTGACCCTTTTTTGGAGAACTTCTGGGTTGGTTAATACATGGAGATGCTGGCAGAGTGACATATTCTGATTGGGCCCGGAAGCTCTGCGTGCCTCATACCTTGCCCTGTCTATCTCTTCCATCTGGATATTCCTCTGTATCCTTTATCATAGCCTTTAATAAACTGGTAAACATTAAGCCAGTGTTTCCCTGAGTTCTGTGAGCCATTCTAGTGAATTAATGGAAGCCGAGGAGGGGGTTCTGGGAACCTCTGATTTATAGCCAGTCGGTCAGAAGTACAGTTAACATCCTGGACTTGAGATTGGCATCCTGAGTTGGAGGGGGTCATTGGAACCTCCAGTTTGAGCCACTTAGAAGCCCAGGTAAACACCTGGGCTTGCAGCTGGTGTCTGAAGTGGAGGGTGGTCTTGTGGGACTGAGCCTTTACCTGTGGAATCTGACTCTCTGAGTAGACAGGTGTCAGAATTGAGTTGAATTCCCAGACACCCTGCTGGCGTCCGAGAACTGCTTGTTGGTGTGGGGAAGCCTCCACATACACGTGTTGGAATTGGGTCCAGGAAAGCTTTGCATTACGTCTTCCATTAAAAGTTTTATGATTTTTTCCCATCTTCTTTCTACCTTTTCACCTTTTTAAACAATAGTGTCATTTTGTTGATGGTGTATATGTGTTTCATTTCCCCATGCTAGCTAGTCATTTAATAGTTGTAACTCTTACAGCTTCATTATTTAGTGATAAGCTGCTGAAGTGAAGATCTGCATCATGTCCCCCCTCTGCCTGCCTGCATTCCCTCGCTGAGTCTGATGGATCAGTCTCGGCCACAGACACCCAGTCCTTTCCCTCCCATGTGAAAGAGTTTACCAGTAATGACAGCTCCTTTCTTTCCCCGTCTTCTCCATCCACAGCTTCACCATCGTCTCCACCCGTCAGGAAGGTACACTTCAAGCCCACCCTTCTCACCGACCCTCCCTTGACTGCAGCAGGTGTCTCTGTTCAGAAGAGTCTCTCCACATGTTGTTGCATCTCTGACATTGCTTTTTGATAGCAAGTCTGGTCCTGGCTGCACTAAGGTTCCTAGGACTCACAATTGTGAAAACATCCTTTAAAGTCTGAGCAAGATAAATTCCACCAAACAAATGTCCAGGTGAGAAGGGGTTATAAGAATGACACGTTGACTATATTCTTCAAAAATGGCTTGTCATAAAAAAGGAAGGCTTAGAAACTAATCCAGATTATAGGAGACTAAAGACACGTGACAACTAAATGCAGCATTGTGATTCTAGACTGAATCCTATAATGGAGCTTTTAAAAAAAGCCACAAAGGACATTACTCAGTAAACTGACAAAAATGGAATATGAATGGAAGATTAGTTAAAAGTTTTATGCCAATGTTAAATTTACTGAAGGAGATAACAGTGCTGTATGTTAGAGAATATTATTTTTCTTAAGAAACACACAATGAAATAATCAAGGAGAAAGTACAAGATGCGCAAAATGTGTTCTCAGGTATTCAGGAATGTAGGCATATTTTTTCACATATGTGTGTGTGTATGTGTGTGTCTTCAGATAGAGAGAGAAAGGCGAGGGAGGGAAGGAGACAGAAACAGATGAAGACAGCGGAGAGATGGGGAAAATGGATCAAAATATTGATAGGTAAATCTGGATAAAGAGTATATATATGGTTGTTTACCATCCGTGCATCTTTTCCACAAGTTTATTTTCAAATAAATACATTTTTAAAATGGACCATTGGCCGTTGTCCTGAATTTTACCTAACCTTTGAGATTTCTGGTTTTGATTCCTGGAGCTGCCACCACCACCATAGCCAGACCCCCGTAGTGTTCAATGGTGACTTTAAAAGAGTTGTCTCAGCTTCTGTCCCAGGCAAGAAACCCAGGATCCTCTTTGCACAATTGAAGCATGCTAACATTTCAACAGGGTTTTATAAAATACTGGAAAAGAGCACCCCCCCCAAAAAAAAAGATTTTTAAAAATTATACACAATATTAAACAAAAAAGGAACAAAAAATTTAACATGTTTACAGCATGGAACCCTTAATTTCTTATCTGGTGCCACCATGTCGTCTGTCTTCTGGGCTTTGTGGTATGAGTTGGTTTTCGGGCACTTCATCTGCTCTGCTGGTCGGTTACCACTGCACCAAATAGCCATCCTCAAAAATGGGTTGACGTCTTTTGTACTGTCCTCTCCCCTTCTTGTCATCCTCAAGCACTTATTCTTTTTAAATCCTTTATTTTAACAGCTTTATCAAAATATAGTTCACATACCATACAATTTAAAGTGTATAATTCCATGACTTGTAGTATATTCGCAGACATATGTAACCATCACCACAGTCAATTTTAAAACATTTTCATGACTTCAAAAAGAAACCCCATAACCTTTAGCTGTCATCTCCCTTTCCCCTCATACACCCAGCCCTAAGCAACCACTAATCTACTTTCCTTCTCTCTAGATTTCTCTATTCTGGACACTTCATATGAATGAAATCATATATGGTTATTTGTGACTAGCTCCTTTCACTTAGAATAATGTTTTCAAGGTTCATCCATTTGTCATGTGTTTATTGCTAAAAAATATTAAATTGTATGGATGTGCCATATTTTATTTTATTAACCCATTCATCAGTTGATGGACATCTAGGTTGTTTCCACCTTTTCACTATTATGAATAGTACTGCTATGAACATTTTACAAATTTGTGAGTGGACATATGCTTTCATTTCTCTTGAGTATATACCTAGGAGTGGAATTGCTAGGTCACATGGTAACTTTATGTTTTAACATTTTGAGGAATGACCAGATTATTTTCCAAAACATCTGTATCATTTTTCATTCCCACCAACACTGTATGAGGGTTCCAATTTCTCCAAATTTTCACCAACACTTGTTATTGTCTGACTTTTTGATTCTAGCCATCCTTGTGTGTGTGAAGTGCTATCTCATAGTGGCTTTCTTTTTTTAAAGGTATGCTTTTTGGTGAGAGAGATTGGCCCTGAGCTAACATCTGTCGCCAATCTTCCTCTTTTTTTTTTCCTCCACAAAGGCCCAGTACATAATTGTATATCCTAGTTGTAAGTCACTAGTTCTTCTATGTAGGATGCCACCACAGCTTGGCTTGCTAAGTAGTGTGTGGGTCCATGCCCAGGATCTGAACCAGCAAACTCGAAGCCGTCAAAGCAGAGCGTGCAAACTTAACCACTCGGCCATAGGGCCAGCCCCTCATAGTGGTTTTGATTTGCATTTCCCTGATGACTAATGATGTTGAGCATCTTTTCATCTAATCTTTTAATGGCATTTTGGGAAGGAAAGGAGATAAACAATATGTTTGATCTACTGTGTTTAACTCAAAACACAATAGCTCATTTTAAATACAAGAAAAAATTTTCTTCTAAATATTTGAAAACACTTATGTAGTGATGTCAAGTCCTTATCACAAGTACAGCTACTTCTGTACTCTCTGCATGCTGTAGTCACTGTGATTAAGGGACTGCAACACCGTGCACTGCGTTTGCTCAGGAAGATTCCTTTCTGTGTGGGGTTGAGGGAGGAGTTCACTCGGGTAACTCCTCAGGCTTGACTACAGGGCAGAGCAGAACTGATGACCAAAGCCTCTAAAGCTCAGTGCTTTTGGTCCACATGGCTGTGTCCATCTCTTGTGGATCAGTGTGCTCCACAGTTGTAAAAATCAAAGAAATATGAGAGCTGTGACACGGGCACAAAGTATACATCTAAGAGACGGATGGCAGGATGTTCTGATGGGCTTTTGCCCTTTAACCATAGTGTAGGAGATGGGCCATATCACACGTGCCAGATGACAACTGTGAAAGCGGGTGAGGGGTACATGGGAAGTCACACTGCTCTCATGCATGTTTAAACATTTCTGTAATAGGAAGCTTTAAACAGTAAAAGTTGGGTGCCTCATAAGGAGAGGGGGGAGGGGCCGAGAGGATACCTGGCAAGGGGGCTCAGTCCATCAAGATGAGGGTTTAGCTCTCTCAATAAGGACATTTCAGGCAGTGTAATCATTGAGGTTAGGAAGGAAACCTCTTTTCATGTAACGGGAAAGAAGGAAAGGAGGAATGGGAAAGGGTTTTTGTGAAGGTTATTTGATGAAGGGTTCCTGTCTCATGGCTTCTAGCTCCTCTGTGAACGGTGGTCCAGTACATCTACTGAGCTCGTGGACACGGCTTAAGTTTGAGGAAAGTGCAGGAGATTTGAAACAAAGTTGAGTAGCATCAGAGGGAGAAGGAACTAAGGAAACAGTGACCTATGCTGCATTTGTTTTGTTCACGTTAGTAGGCATGGGGTAATTATTTGTGGAATGAGCAAATGTTTTCCAGTTAGTGCTGGGGCTGAATTTATCATGGCACCAGTGGATTTGATTGCGAGATTTAATCATATAGGGGTCAGTTGTAGGAAGGCGTTTCTGGAAAAAGCAGAGAGATTGGACTTTGCCAAACAGGAAAGATTAAAAGGGATTGTATGGGGCCCATTTGTAGTGGAGCTTTTTAAGTGTTGGTTACCTGATAGACCATCAAATCTGCCTTGGAGAGGGAGGGAATAAAGACAGGATCTGGCTGGATTGATGAGGAGTAAGTGGAAAAATGAATGGCCTGGAGTTGAAAAATTAACAAGGGGCTTATAAACTGGAGGAATCAGGAGACAAGGTCAACGGGTGGAATGTCAGACTGTATTAATCCAGGTGGTGGAAGTGTTCCTGGCGATAAGCTCTGGAGGGTGGCAGTAACTGCCCTGGAATGGAAGTAAAGGAGCCTAAGATGAGATGATGTAGGATCTGAGGGGCTGGGCTATTGGCTGGTCCATCCACATGGATGTTCGAGCCCTCCACCGCCTCCTCACCTCTTCAAGTTCCCTGCGTTGGGCACCATCCCACTTTTTGTCTCTCCCAGGGCCTCCACAGGATCTGCATTCTTTCTTTGACCCTAAGCTTCAGGCATTAGAGGGTCAATGGCATAACTCTGGACAAGGAAATACAAGTATGGGAGTGAGAGGGGGCTGTAGTACACATTGGTTTTGTTTTTATTTTTTGTTTTAACACCCAGCATTCGCAAGTCTTTCTGGGAAAATTATCTCAAGTGCCGTCTAGGACATTTACCCCATTGTTGAGTCCCAGTCTGTACAAGTGGAGTTGCTTTCCCTCCAGACCCCTATTGTAAAGGTGGGTATGTGTGCAGTCTTGGCTGAAAAGAGCATTTTGTGGAGGTCCATGGTGAGCTCCCAAACATCTGTAACCTGGTGCATAGTCTGGGACTCACCTCTGGTTCATGAGCTGCAGGTGTTCTGGGGGAGACCTACCATGGCTCCACCAAGGCCATGAATATCAGAGGAGGCTCCTCCATCCTGAACGTGAACTTTACACACTAAGGGCAACATGTTGTGTATTTCCTTCAAGCATGGATGGAAGGAAGGCACCAAGATCACCTTCCCTAAAGAGGGGATGCCATGCCTGATGACATCCTTGCAGATATTGTTTTAGTGCTCGAAGAACAGCCCTGAGCCTTTTTGGAATAAGGCAGCAGTATGCTGTGCAGTCCTCAGATCAGCCTCAAGTAGATGATGCCTGGATCAGATTGAGGAGGGGACGGGGGGAGCAGGACAGGGTCACAATATGGATGATGAGGCATAAAACTTTGTTCCACCAGCAAGGTCGTTCTTTCCCCTCTTCATTTTTTCTTAACTTTCCACTCACTCTAAGGCATCTTTTCCTTACTCTCAGCATTTTTTTTACCCTGAGAGGTAGGTGGCTGCCTGGTCAACATTGCTACCACTGACAGCTGAGTGATGCTTTTGCTCTGCAACCAAATGTCATCAACTGGGCAGCCTGAAGAAATACCCAGGGCGGGGAACCCCTTGCCCAAGGTACATTTCCAGTGGGGAATCCTCACTGTCAAGTCTAAAGTATGTTTCGCCAACACGTTAGCATGACCTGCATGACAGATTCTTAAGCAGCATCTATGCTGCTCCTAGCCCCTCCCCCACCAGCCCAGGACCCACTGCAGCAGTAACCCCCAAACACTCCTGTTCAGGGTTCACTCACCTGTGGGGTCCTCTGGCCACTGACTTCTAAATCATGATGAAGCCACTGTTTCTTCTTTACTGTTATTTTCTGAAGTGGATACATGTCCTTGAGCCTCTTCAGATATAGAAGACCTGTCTTTCCTACTGCTCTAAAGGTTATAAATCATTCAGTGAGGGGAAGGTATGGGATACTCTACATTTTCGTTAAGGCTAAGCTGAGAGGCAAGAGACAACCCAATCCTCAGATTTCATCAGGAAGGAAATGGGCTTTGGGGGGGCACATCATATCTCTGTCAATAAGAGCTCCAGGGGACTGGTGCCCTTTAGAAACCAAAGGAAGCAACCAGAAAGAGCTGAACTACCTCCTTCCTTTCTCTAAGCATAAGCCCTGAGTTACCCAAAACCCATGCCCCCAACACAGTACACAGAAAAGACTTCATTGTTATTAGAGAATCATTTATTGGGGAGAATCAACATACTCCACAAGGAAGAAATTATTTGGGGGTGGGAAATTTTCCTTTCTGGAAATTCTGGAGAAGCATTTTCTGTTGACATAGCAGAGATGGATCTCTGAACACAGTGCGTTCAGTGGTGAGAGCAGCCAGAAGCCCCTGGCTGGCTTGACCCCTGTAGGTGGGGTTTGGACGGGGCACAGGTTCCCTGCAGGACACAGAGGAGGGATACTGCTGATCTGATAGTTGGTCCCTAAAGGCCAAAACTTTCTTGGGGTATCTGTTCTCATCTCTGATCTGTCTAATACTTATAGGATAACTCTGGCCAGCAAAGACAGCTTCTTGGTGGCAGGACTTGGTGTTTGTCACTTTACAGCAAGGAGCCCTGTAGTTGGAAGGATGCCCCTGGATGGGCTCTGCCTGGGCCTGCACTTCTGCCTTCTGCTGAGTTTTCCCAAACTTCCTCAGGGAGGGAAGGGGCTCTTGAGGGCATGCGGTGTCTGTTGCATGCCGAAGCCCCAGTTCCAGCTCTGGGAACTTCCCAGGGACTGTCATGGTCTTCTGAGCTGTGGTCGTCCCAGTAAGGGCAGCTCTCCTTTTAACTAGGCCTCTGCTCTGTACAGATGAAATGCAGCTACCCAT
>NW_025804194.1:0-8217 GCF_021613505.1 Equus quagga
ATGGGTAGCTGCATTTCATCTGTACAGAGCAGAGGCCTAGTTAAAAGGAGAGCTGCCCTTACTGGGACGACCACAGCTCAGAAGACCATGACAGTCCCTGGGAAGTTCCCAGAGCTGGAACTGGGGCTTCGGCATGCAACAGACACCGCATGCCCTCAAGAGCCCCTTCCCTCCCTGAGGAAGTTTGGGAAAACTCAGCAGAAGGCAGAAGTGCAGGCCCAGGCAGAGCCCATCCAGGGGCATCCTTCCAACTACAGGGCTCCTTGCTGTAAAGTGACAAACACCAAGTCCTGCCACCAAGAAGCTGTCTTTGCTGGCCAGAGTTATCCTATAAGTATTAGACAGATCAGAGATGAGAACAGATACCCCAAGAAAGTTTTGGCCTTTAGGGACCAACTATCAGATCAGCAGTATCCCTCCTCTGTGTCCTGCAGGGAACCTGTGCCCCGTCCAAACCCCACCTACAGGGGTCAAGCCAGCCAGGGGCTTCTGGCTGCTCTCACCACTGAACGCACTGTGTTCAGAGATCCATCTCTGCTATGTCAACAGAAAATGCTTCTCCAGAATTTCCAGAAAGGAAAATTTCCCACCCCCAAATAATTTCTTCCTTGTGGAGTATGTTGATTCTCCCCAATAAATGATTCTCTAATAACAATGAAGTCTTTTCTGTGTACTGTGTTGGGGGCATGGGTTTTGGGTAACTCAGGGCTTATGCTTAGAGAAAGGAAGGAGGTAGTTCAGCTCTTTCTGGTTGCTTCCTTTGGTTTCTAAAGGGCACCAGTCCCCTGGAGCTCTTATTGACAGAGATATGATGTGCCCCCCCAAAGCCCATTTCCTTCCTGATGAAATCTGAGGATTGGGTTGTCTCTTGCCTCTCAGCTTAGCCTTAACGAAAATGTAGAGTATCCCATACCTTCCCCTCACTGAATGATTTATAACCTTTAGAGCAGTAGGAAAGACAGGTCTTCTATATCTGAAGAGGCTCAAGGACATGTATCCACTTCAGAAAATAACAGTAAAGAAGAAACAGTGGCTTCATCATGATTTAGAAGTCAGTGGCCAGAGGACCCCACAGGTGAGTGAACCCTGAACAGGAGTGTTTGGGGGTTACTGCTGCAGTGGGTCCTGGGCTGGTGGGGGAGGGGCTAGGAGCAGCATAGATGCTGCTTAAGAATCTGTCATGCAGGTCATGCTAACGTGTTGGCGAAACATACTTTAGACTTGACAGTGAGGATTCCCCACTGGAAATGTACCTTGGGCAAGGGGTTCCCCGCCCTGGGTATTTCTTCAGGCTGCCCAGTTGATGACATTTGGTTGCAGAGCAAAAGCATCACTCAGCTGTCAGTGGTAGCAATGTTGACCAGGCAGCCACCTACCTCTCAGGGTAAAAAAAATGCTGAGAGTAAGGAAAAGATGCCTTAGAGTGAGTGGAAAGTTAAGAAAAAATGAAGAGGGGAAAGAACGACCTTGCTGGTGGAACAAAGTTTTATGCCTCATCATCCATATTGTGACCCTGTCCTGCTCCCCCCGTCCCCTCCTCAATCTGATCCAGGCATCATCTACTTGAGGCTGATCTGAGGACTGCACAGCATACTGCTGCCTTATTCCAAAAAGGCTCAGGGCTGTTCTTCGAGCACTAAAACAATATCTGCAAGGATGTCATCAGGCATGGCATCCCCTCTTTAGGGAAGGTGATCTTGGTGCCTTCCTTCCATCCATGCTTGAAGGAAATACACAACATGTTGCCCTTAGTGTGTAAAGTTCACGTTCAGGATGGAGGAGCCTCCTCTGATATTCATGGCCTTGGTGGAGCCATGGTAGGTCTCCCCCAGAACACCTGCAGCTCATGAACCAGAGGTGAGTCCCAGACTATGCACCAGGTTACAGATGTTTGGGAGCTCACCATGGACCTCCACAAAATGCTCTTTTCAGCCAAGACTGCACACATACCCACCTTTACAATAGGGGTCTGGAGGGAAAGCAACTCCACTTGTACAGACTGGGACTCAACAATGGGGTAAATGTCCTAGACGGCACTTGAGATAATTTTCCCAGAAAGACTTGCGAATGCTGGGTGTTAAAACAAAAAATAAAAACAAAACCAATGTGTACTACAGCCCCCTCTCACTCCCATACTTGTATTTCCTTGTCCAGAGTTATGCCATTGACCCTCTAATGCCTGAAGCTTAGGGTCAAAGAAAGAATGCAGATCCTGTGGAGGCCCTGGGAGAGACAAAAAGTGGGATGGTGCCCAACGCAGGGAACTTGAAGAGGTGAGGAGGCGGTGGAGGGCTCGAACATCCATGTGGATGGACCAGCCAATAGCCCAGCCCCTCAGATCCTACATCATCTCATCTTAGGCTCCTTTACTTCCATTCCAGGGCAGTTACTGCCACCCTCCAGAGCTTATCGCCAGGAACACTTCCACCACCTGGATTAATACAGTCTGACATTCCACCCGTTGACCTTGTCTCCTGATTCCTCCAGTTTATAAGCCCCTTGTTAATTTTTCAACTCCAGGCCATTCATTTTTCCACTTACTCCTCATCAATCCAGCCAGATCCTGTCTTTATTCCCTCCCTCTCCAAGGCAGATTTGATGGTCTATCAGGTAACCAACACTTAAAAAGCTCCACTACAAATGGGCCCCATACAATCCCTTTTAATCTTTCCTGTTTGGCAAAGTCCAATCTCTCTGCTTTTTCCAGAAACGCCTTCCTACAACTGACCCCTATATGATTAAATCTCGCAATCAAATCCACTGGTGCCATGATAAATTCAGCCCCAGCACTAACTGGAAAACATTTGCTCATTCCACAAATAATTACCCCATGCCTACTAACGTGAACAAAACAAATGCAGCATAGGTCACTGTTTCCTTAGTTCCTTCTCCCTCTGATGCTACTCAACTTTGTTTCAAATCTCCTGCACTTTCCTCAAACTTAAGCCGTGTCCACGAGCTCAGTAGATGTACTGGACCACCGTTCACAGAGGAGCTAGAAGCCATGAGACAGGAACCCTTCATCAAATAACCTTCACAAAAACCCTTTCCCATTCCTCCTTTCCTTCTTTCCCGTTACATGAAAAGAGGTTTCCTTCCTAACCTCAATGATTACACTGCCTGAAATGTCCTTATTGAGAGAGCTAAACCCTCATCTTGATGGACTGAGCCCCCTTGCCAGGTATCCTCTCGGCCCCTCCCCCCTCTCCTTATGAGGCACCCAACTTTTACTGTTTAAAGCTTCCTATTACAGAAATGTTTAAACATGCATGAGAGCAGTGTGACTTCCCATGTACCCCTCACCCGCTTTCACAGTTGTCATCTGGCACGTGTGATATGGCCCATCTCCTACACTATGGTTAAAGGGCAAAAGCCCATCAGAACATCCTGCCATCCGTCTCTTAGATGTATACTTTGTGCCCGTGTCACAGCTCTCATATTTCTTTGATTTTTACAACTGTGGAGCACACTGATCCACAAGAGATGGACACAGCCATGTGGACCAAAAGCACTGAGCTTTAGAGGCTTTGGTCATCAGTTCTGCTCTGCCCTGTAGTCAAGCCTGAGGAGTTACCCGAGTGAACTCCTCCCTCAACCCCACACAGAAAGGAATCTTCCTGAGCAAACGCAGTGCACGGTGTTGCAGTCCCTTAATCACAGTGACTACAGCATGCAGAGAGTACAGAAGTAGCTGTACTTGTGATAAGGACTTGACATCACTACATAAGTGTTTTCAAATATTTAGAAGAAAATTTTTTCTTGTATTTAAAATGAGCTATTGTGTTTTGAGTTAAACACAGTAGATCAAACATATTGTTTATCTCCTTTCCTTCCCAAAATGCCATTAAAAGATTAGATGAAAAGATGCTCAACATCATTAGTCATCAGGGAAATGCAAATCAAAACCACTATGAGGGGCTGGCCCTATGGCCGAGTGGTTAAGTTTGCACGCTCTGCTTTGACGGCTTCGAGTTTGCTGGTTCAGATCCTGGGCATGGACCCACACACTACTTAGCAAGCCAAGCTGTGGTGGCATCCTACATAGAAGAACTAGTGACTTACAACTAGGATATACAATTATGTACTGGGCCTTTGTGGAGGAAAAAAAAAAGAGGAAGATTGGCGACAGATGTTAGCTCAGGGCCAATCTCTCTCACCAAAAAGCATACCTTTAAAAAAAGAAAGCCACTATGAGATAGCACTTCACACACACAAGGATGGCTAGAATCAAAAAGTCAGACAATAACAAGTGTTGGTGAAAATTTGGAGAAATTGGAACCCTCATACAGTGTTGGTGGGAATGAAAAATGATACAGATGTTTTGGAAAATAATCTGGTCATTCCTCAAAATGTTAAAACATAAAGTTACCATGTGACCTAGCAATTCCACTCCTAGGTATATACTCAAGAGAAATGAAAGCATATGTCCACTCACAAATTTGTAAAATGTTCATAGCAGTACTATTCATAATAGTGAAAAGGTGGAAACAACCTAGATGTCCATCAACTGATGAATGGGTTAATAAAATAAAATATGGCACATCCATACAATTTAATATTTTTTAGCAATAAACACATGACAAATGGATGAACCTTGAAAACATTATTCTAAGTGAAAGGAGCTAGTCACAAATAACCATATATGATTTCATTCATATGAAGTGTCCAGAATAGAGAAATCTAGAGAGAAGGAAAGTAGATTAGTGGTTGCTTAGGGCTGGGTGTATGAGGGGAAAGGGAGATGACAGCTAAAGGTTATGGGGTTTCTTTTTGAAGTCATGAAAATGTTTTAAAATTGACTGTGGTGATGGTTACATATGTCTGCGAATATACTACAAGTCATGGAATTATACACTTTAAATTGTATGGTATGTGAACTATATTTTGATAAAGCTGTTAAAATAAAGGATTTAAAAAGAATAAGTGCTTGAGGATGACAAGAAGGGGAGAGGACAGTACAAAAGACGTCAACCCATTTTTGAGGATGGCTATTTGGTGCAGTGGTAACCGACCAGCAGAGCAGATGAAGTGCCCGAAAACCAACTCATACCACAAAGCCCAGAAGACAGACGACATGGTGGCACCAGATAAGAAATTAAGGGTTCCATGCTGTAAACATGTTAAATTTTTTGTTCCTTTTTTGTTTAATATTGTGTATAATTTTTAAAAATCTTTTTTTTTGGGGGGGGTGCTCTTTTCCAGTATTTTATAAAACCCTGTTGAAATGTTAGCATGCTTCAATTGTGCAAAGAGGATCCTGGGTTTCTTGCCTGGGACAGAAGCTGAGACAACTCTTTTAAAGTCACCATTGAACACTACGGGGGTCTGGCTATGGTGGTGGTGGCAGCTCCAGGAATCAAAACCAGAAATCTCAAAGGTTAGGTAAAATTCAGGACAACGGCCAATGGTCCATTTTAAAAATGTATTTATTTGAAAATAAACTTGTGGAAAAGATGCACGGATGGTAAACAACCATATATATACTCTTTATCCAGATTTACCTATCAATATTTTGATCCATTTTCCCCATCTCTCCGCTGTCTTCATCTGTTTCTGTCTCCTTCCCTCCCTCGCCTTTCTCTCTCTATCTGAAGACACACACATACACACACACATATGTGAAAAAATATGCCTACATTCCTGAATACCTGAGAACACATTTTGCGCATCTTGTACTTTCTCCTTGATTATTTCATTGTGTGTTTCTTAAGAAAAATAATATTCTCTAACATACAGCACTGTTATCTCCTTCAGTAAATTTAACATTGGCATAAAACTTTTAACTAATCTTCCATTCATATTCCATTTTTGTCAGTTTACTGAGTAATGTCCTTTGTGGCTTTTTTTAAAAGCTCCATTATAGGATTCAGTCTAGAATCACAATGCTGCATTTAGTTGTCACGTGTCTTTAGTCTCCTATAATCTGGATTAGTTTCTAAGCCTTCCTTTTTTATGACAAGCCATTTTTGAAGAATATAGTCAACGTGTCATTCTTATAACCCCTTCTCACCTGGACATTTGTTTGGTGGAATTTATCTTGCTCAGACTTTAAAGGATGTTTTCACAATTGTGAGTCCTAGGAACCTTAGTGCAGCCAGGACCAGACTTGCTATCAAAAAGCAATGTCAGAGATGCAACAACATGTGGAGAGACTCTTCTGAACAGAGACACCTGCTGCAGTCAAGGGAGGGTCGGTGAGAAGGGTGGGCTTGAAGTGTACCTTCCTGACGGGTGGAGACGATGGTGAAGCTGTGGATGGAGAAGACGGGGAAAGAAAGGAGCTGTCATTACTGGTAAACTCTTTCACATGGGAGGGAAAGGACTGGGTGTCTGTGGCCGAGACTGATCCATCAGACTCAGCGAGGGAATGCAGGCAGGCAGAGGGGGGACATGATGCAGATCTTCACTTCAGCAGCTTATCACTAAATAATGAAGCTGTAAGAGTTACAACTATTAAATGACTAGCTAGCATGGGGAAATGAAACACATATACACCATCAACAAAATGACACTATTGTTTAAAAAGGTGAAAAGGTAGAAAGAAGATGGGAAAAAATCATAAAACTTTTAATGGAAGACGTAATGCAAAGCTTTCCTGGACCCAATTCCAACACGTGTATGTGGAGGCTTCCCCACACCAACAAGCAGTTCTCGGACGCCAGCAGGGTGTCTGGGAATTCAACTCAATTCTGACACCTGTCTACTCAGAGAGTCAGATTCCACAGGTAAAGGCTCAGTCCCACAAGACCACCCTCCACTTCAGACACCAGCTGCAAGCCCAGGTGTTTACCTGGGCTTCTAAGTGGCTCAAACTGGAGGTTCCAATGACCCCCTCCAACTCAGGATGCCAATCTCAAGTCCAGGATGTTAACTGTACTTCTGACCGACTGGCTATAAATCAGAGGTTCCCAGAACCCCCTCCTCGGCTTCCATTAATTCACTAGAATGGCTCACAGAACTCAGGGAAACACTGGCTTAATGTTTACCAGTTTATTAAAGGCTATGATAAAGGATACAGAGGAATATCCAGATGGAAGAGATAGACAGGGCAAGGTATGAGGCACGCAGAGCTTCCGGGCCCAATCAGAATATGTCACTCTGCCAGCATCTCCATGTATTAACCAACCCAGAAGTTCTCCAAAAAAGGGTCAACAAATTGTCCTTTTGGGTTTTTACTGGGGCTTCACTATGTGGTCATGATTGACTAAGTTATTGGACATTGGCAAGTGATTCAATCTTAACCCCCGCCCCCCGCCCGGAAATCAGGAGATGGGACTGAAAGTTCCAATCCTCTGATCGCATGGCTGGTTCTTTTGGCAACCAGTCCCCCACCCTTGGGTGGGGTCCAAAAGTCACCTTCATTAACATAAATAAGAAATTCCACCGATTTGGGGAGCTGTGAGCCAGGAACTGTGGACTGAGACCACATATTTATCAGAAATATATTTTGGTCACCTGAATGACCAAATATGTATTTCTTATTAGTCACAACAATGCAGTCTACCCCCCTGGTCTTGGAACACAGATCCCTCACAGCAAAATAATCACAAAAGTCAAAATATACAGGCACATTACTAGAATCTCATTCAGTCATTAATAACTATTCAGGCCACCATCGTATCATAGGAAAATGTCCCCCAGGGTGAGCCCACTCAGGTTTGCCAGCTTCCATTCGATATTGTCAAGTTCCAAAAGCAGGAGTGGTGTCAACAATACATGGCTTCACCCTTTCAGGCATCTCATATAATTGAGCTAAGAGACCATACTGGCTCTTGCTCAGCCTCTTTTTGAGGTGTTAATGTTGGATTTTCCTGGTTACACAACCCATTTATTCATTGCTTTACAAATAGCAATAACCAGGAATCGTATATTTAGCATGCTTCTTATTTCGTACTTCCTTATATATCCAATGAGCCAACTCCTTAGGAGTCAGGTCTACTACCATTTCTAAACTCCACTGTAACTGGCAGGTTCCCCCCAAAATCCCAAACACAGTGATTCTGTAGTCCTCGATTGGGTGATTTAGAGAGTTTGGGATTTCTGTAGGAGAAAAGGGTTCCCCAGCACTCTGAATCTGGGCACTTCAAGCCCCTTAGAGGAAGCTCTAAGTCTCTTCATGGAGACAAAGTTGGAACAACAAATTCAGCCCCATCCTGTTTGTCTTCTCCCAGCCACCTCACCTGTGGGCAAGGAAGGACAGGGGACTCTGAGACAATC
>NW_025804195.1:0-1963 GCF_021613505.1 Equus quagga
TAAGATGCCTTCAGTTTTACCCCAAACCTTAAGAAATGGGAGAACAGTCCTACCTTGCTGAATGAGGTTTCTCCCTCCATTGTCCTTTGAAAGACTGTAAATTCTGTCGTCTCTTATTGGTCAAATGTGAACTTGAGGCTCACTTTCCACTGTCCTTGAACATATCACCCAAGTGCTCCAAGGTATACGGATATGTTACATAATTTTTCCTTTCTTTTTCCTTTCCAACCATAGTAAGCGTCGTTTAAACTTCTGCGCTTTTACCAACACAATTATTAATTCTGGGAACGGCAATCCCTTTTAAATGTTTATAAAAGATCTGTATATACTAAGGAAATTTCATTGATAATGTGTCTCAATTCACAATATTTTCAGCCGGTTTCTAGGACATTTCCAACGAGTTTTCATAAAACCTTAATACAGGATTAAAACGTTTAACATCATCCTTTCTTAAACATTTTTCAATGATTTTTTTTTTCAGAGGAAATGGATTTTAGAAGTGTATCTGCTAGAGATACAGTTTGGGGACAGATGGACACTTTTACTGTTGGCTTCCTCATCTGTCTTAAGCACCTGTCTTGTGGACTGGTGTGTGTTTGCCCTATATTTTCAAAGGGAAGAAGGCTCAATGCAAGACCAATGCCGGACGTTGTTTATTCCAAAAAAGGTCATCTCAACCTCCTCTCGGGATGTTTATTTAGTTCCTTTTGTATTTAGTTTTCTATTCAGTTCCTTTTCTATTTTTTTCTGTTTAGTTACATTTGCACCAGGGAGTGTGTAGAACATGAACAACAATACCTGTGGTTGGTCAGGGTGCTTTTGGAATCTTCTGGTTCCAGTTCTGAGAAATATTGGTCACTTTGAACCATACGGAAAACTAGGGAAGTGTTTCAAGTTTTTTTCTTTGCTCACTGACACGTGCCTTCATTTCGAATTAATTGGTCCTTTCTTCCTTTTGTTTTACAGATCAGAGTGAACAGGAAAGAGGCACGTTCCATTCACGTATTTCACTATTTACCTAGTGATGGTTTCATCTGTTTCTTGTACGCTTGTCTTCAACTATTAAGGATCATTGTTCTCAGCTCTGATATACATACCTGTTTACGTGATTTGTCTCATTCCCTTGTCTTTCTAACTGAGCTTGCCATTTCCTCTTTGCTTCACTTCCCCTTATTATTACTGCTCTGAGTTGTCCTGCCACTTCAATATTGTAGATGGATGCTTTTTGTCAAGTATGATTTTATTAATCATATACCTCTGAATTTTGGCATTTTCAAAGTGGATCATGTGTGAGTTTTGTCTAAGATAACTCAAATCTTTTGATTTAGAACCCCCTTTGTTGCCATTTCATACTTTACTTCCCTTCCTTTCATGTGATTTACTTAAGATAAGCTTCATCCAGGCATGAGTTAAAACAGAAACTCATATAAAATAAGGTGATGTGTTCAACAGATTGAGGCAAATGTAAATACAGGCACCCGGAAAACTAACCCTGCATTTCCTCTACAAGCCGTGGTTCCGTATTCTGTAAGTCAGTGTTTGTGGCTACTTCATACAAAGAAGATACCACAGTAATGGGACACGACTGCCAATAGTTAGGGGCAGTCAAAAGCCTACCAAAACTAAGGAAATAAGTAATAAAAGCTTAAATAAAGTCAAAATGGATCAAGAATATTTTTTTATGAGGTAACCATCACAACTGATATTTCTGAAATGTTTTCTCTTGCAGTAAATTCATTCTGTCTCCCCATCTTCATTACTCGTAAAAAATTCTCTGGACAAAAGTGGGCTTTCAGTTGCTGTTGATGCATGCCTGTGAGTGAGTGTGTGTGTGCGCGCATGCGCGTATGTGTGTGTGTGTCTGTCTGTCTGTTTCTGCATCCTGATAAGTTTGAATTTACATTTAAAGTTTTAATACATTTGAATTTTCTTCACGTTTGTTTCCCATGATATTTACATTAAT
>NW_025804196.1:0-1999 GCF_021613505.1 Equus quagga
TAGTTGTATTATGATGTGGAGAGATGAAGGGAATGAGGCTGATAGGCATCTGGTTTCCATTCTACAAATATTTTCTGGAAAATGACCATTAAGCTAGGACCTCTGTTATGTACTTGAAGGAGGAGGGCACAGTAAGATGCCTTCAGTTTTACCCCAAACCTTAAGAAATGGGAGAACAGTCCTACCTTGCTGAATGAGGTTTCTCCCTCCATTGTCCTTTGAAAGACTGTAAATTCTGTCGTCTCTTATTGGTCAAGTGTGAACTTGAGGCTCACTTTCCACTGTCCTTGAACATCTTATCCAAGTGCTCCAAGGTATAGGAATATGTTACATAATTTTTCCTGTTTTTTTCCTTTGCAACCATAGTAAATGTCGTTTAAACTTCTGCGCTTTTACCAACACAATTATTAATTCTGGGAACGGCAATCCCTTTTAAATGTTTATAAAAGATCTGTATATACTAAGGAAATTTCGTTGATAATATGTCTCAATTCACAATATTTTCAGCCGTTTTCTAGGACATTTCCAAGGAGTTTTTCATAAAACCTTAATATAAGGATTAAAACGTTTAACATCACCCTTTCTTAAACATTTTTCAATGATTTTTTTTCAGAGGAAATAGATTTTAGAAGTGTATCTGCTAGAGATACAGTTTGGGGACAGATGGATGCTTTTACTGTTGGCTTCCTCATCTGTCTTAAGCAGCTGTCTTGTGGACTGGTGTGTGTTTGCCCTATATTTTCAAAGGGAAGAAGGCTCAATGCAAGACTGAAGACGGACATTGTTTATCCCAAAAAAGGTCATCTCAACCTCCTCTCAGGGTTTCATATTCTGTTTAGTTACTTTTGCACCAACGAGTCTGTACAAGTAAAACAACATGGCCTGTGATTGGTGAGGTTGCTTTTGGAATTATCTGGTTCCAATTCTGGGAAATATTAGTCAGTTTCAACCGTAGAGAAAACTATGGAAGTGTTTCACATTTTTATCTTTGCTCACTGACATGTGCCTTCGTTTTGAATTAATTTGTCTTTTCTTCCTTTTATTTTCCAGTTAAGAGTGAACAGGAAAAAGGCAAGTCCCATTCACATATTTCGCTGTTTGACTAGTGCTTCTTTCATCTGTTTCTTGTACGCTTGTCTTCAACTATTAAGGATCATCGTTCTCAACTCCAGTATACATACTACCTGTTTACGTGATTTGTCTCATTACCTTATCTTTCTACCCGAGCTTGCTGTTTTGCTTTTTAATTCTCTTTCCCTTATTATTACTGCTCTGAATTGTCCTGCCACTCCAATATTGTAGACAGATGCTTTTTGTCAAGTATAATTTTATTAATCACATACCTCTGATATTTTGGCATTCTCAAAGTGGTTCAAGTGTAAGTTTTGTCTAAGTGAACTCACATCTTTTGATTTACAACCCCCTTCGTTGCCATTTCATACTTTACTTCCCTTCCTTTCATGTGATAAGCTTCATCCAGGTGTGAGTTAAAACAGAAACTCATATAGAATAAGGTTATGTATTAAGTGATTGAGGGAAATGTTGTAAATAGAAGCTCCCAGGAATCTAACTCTGCATTTTCACCACAGGCAGTGGTTCAGTGTTCTGGAACTCAGTGTTTGTGGCTACTTTATACAACATAGTTAGCACAATAACAAGGAATGAATATTAATAGTAGCAGTCCAGAGCCTACCAAAACTAACAAAAGGAACAATAACAACTCAAATAAATAATGCCAAAAGGGATCAAGAATAATTTTTATGAGGTAGCCACCACAACTAATGTTTCTAGAATATTTTCTCTTGTAGTAAATTCATTCTGTTTCCCCTATTTTCATTTTGTAGAATATTCTCTGGACAAAAGTAGACTTTCAGCCACTCTTGATGCATGTGTGTCAATGATTGAGTCTGTGTTTGTGTGTGTGTATGTGAGTGTGTGTGTCCAATTCTAGAACCTGTTAGGTTTGATTTAAAACTTTTAGTGCATTTGAATTTTCTTT
>NW_025804197.1:0-23769 GCF_021613505.1 Equus quagga
TATGTTATCTACATAGCTTACCATTTCGTACGATATTGTAAAGAGAACATGATATACAGTGTTTATTTTCTAGTCGCCATTTTTATCTTTCTAAGACTGCCTTTGAGCGAATTTCTTCTATTAGTAAATGCAATTAAGTTGATCCTACTTATTTATTTTTTAACCAATATTCGTTTCTTTAAATATGCTATTTGTTTTTAATGCTGGGTCTAAATACTTGGTGATTATCTGTTGTAATAATGGCACTGGAACTCTAAGCTGTACCCAGATACCCCAGCAACATTTAACAATATTACATTAGAGCCCTTTGCAATTAAAAAAATAAATAAAAGTACTTTAATAGCCAAGATCTTATTTTCGTCTCACAAAAGCTCTGCCAGGAGGAAGAGAAAAAATTAAAGTTCAGAAAAGTACACCCTCTTGACTCAAATCGCATAGCTGAATGGTGGAAGCAGAATTCTCTTTCTTTTCTTTTGACTCAGAGCCCATTGTTCTTTCCATGTTAACATGTTCTTTTGCTTCAGGACCATGCACCTGTTGAATAAAGCCAAATCCTTGGGAACTGGACTTCACTGTTTTTTTCAGGACAATTGAAATCTCATTTCCATCAAATTTCCCAGAATGTTCTTCACTAATCAAAGACAGTGTAGAGTTCACAGCAGGCTGAGGACGTGTCAGGTATCACAGCAGATTCTTGAGTGAATTATACTATTTTCCTCCAGCTAAGGGTGTTTTACCAGGAAACAGGGCCTTGTAGAAAGATCATGACCTTTGGAGTCAAGAAGAAAGACGTTTATATCTTGGCTTTATCATTTCTTAGCTCTGTGGTGACTCGGTTAATCAAGACATTTTCCATACCAGGGACAGCAGCCCAATGTAAAGTGATTTAAGTAAATAGAGGAATTTATCAGTCTATGTATATGCAGAGTTCAAAGGTAGCATTTGCTAGGTCTCGTGCCTAACTCTGAACCAATCTCTGTGTCCAGGGAGGGAAACACAGTGATTGGCTCTGCCTCAGCCATGTGTGCATCCCTGGATGCACAAGGACTCAGAATGGGGGTGGATAGTTTCTCAAAGAGAAATCAAGAGTCCTGAAAGGAGAGAACAGTCAGGAAGCTTCATCAAGAAAGTTATCACAATGACCTTGAGCAAATTATTTCACCTTGCTGAGCCTTAGTCTCCTTATTTATGAGACAGGAAGAATGACATACTTACTTTGCTTGTGGTTTGGATGAGATGTCAAAAATATTTTGCATGTAGTAGGTGAACAATAAGTGTGAGTTTTCTTACTCTCTTCTGATGCTTCCACCTCCATTTTTCCCAGACTCTCCCAGGAGTATGTATTGGAACAGCAATGGTGTGTCACCTTAGTAAGAAGCGTAGTTGCTTTAGTTGATTTGTTCTTCCTCCTTTTAAAAAATGGTATATTTGTAGATAAGATGGAGCAGGAGATAATCAGTAAAAATAATGATACAGGAAATTCTTTCCTTGCTGAGAACCAAAAAAGAAATGTGATCCGAGACCAGATAACATTTGGGATGAAAATGCTTTCTAATTGTTGTTTACAGCAATTCTCTGCAGACATTGGTGGTGGTAACATTCTACCCTGATACCTTCCTACGTTCTCAGGAGAATCCTTAATTTGTTGTGTGACTGATTGCTTTATACCCGTCCTCTTCTACCAGAGGGCTGGGATAAGACTGAGGACAAGAGAAAGTGCTAGGAGAGAATTTTAGAGCTGTTTTATGTGGTTTAAATATCTAGAGAGATGCATATCATTTAAAATTATAACATAGGATTTAACTATATTATTTTTTCTTTACATTTAGATTTTTAATCTATCTAAAATTTAATATACAGTATAAAGTAATAGATTTCATTTTTTCCCCAGATAAAAGGCAGTTGTGCCAACACTGTTTGTTAAATAAAAGTATGGTTTGGTTACTGGCATTTTTCATTATTTACAATTGTCATCTATAATGCAATTTATCTCAAGGTTCACCCCCCATCTATTTATTTATTTATGTTAATACCACATTGTTTTTATGATAATTTCATTATATGTTGTAATACCTTCAAGGCATGTCATTCCTCACTATTCTTCTTTATTGTATTTTTGGTTATTTGGGGAAATTAATTCTCCAAATGAAAATTGCCATTTTATAAAATTGACAAAAGTTTGGTATCCAAATTGAAATTGTATTGAATTAATATGATAATTTTCAAATAGTTGATATTTTAATACGTTGTCATGCCATCCATGGACATTTATCTTCCCACTTACTGTATCTACATTCATATTCTTAAATACAATTTTATAGAGTTCTTCATTTAATTCCCATATCTTTGCGTTTAATGCATTTCTAAATATTTCCTAGCTTTTATCATGTTTATGAATATGTTTTTCCCATTTTTATTTCTGAGTGCTCAATTCACAAATGTATTGATTTTTGTGTATTTATATTACATCCAGCCACTTTATCAAATTAAAATGTTTTTGTTTTTTTTGAGGCAGATTAGCCCTGAGCTAACTGCTGCTAAAATGGTTTTTGTCTGTAGACTCTTAGACTTTCTATATTTATAATCGTATCAGCAAAGATAAAAAAATTTTCTCTTCTTTTACAATAGTTCAGCAATCATTTATTTTTCTTGTCTTATTGTATTTTATAAAACCTCCCCCAAAATGAAAAATAATGCTCGTGTGCAGAGCATCTTTACCTTGTTCTTGATGTCAATGAAATGGTTTTTGAGAGTTTAAGGAGAGCAGTCATGATGTCCATGTGCCATTTCAATTTCAAAATTAACAGTTCCTTTACTCGTATCTCATAAGACATGTTTTAAGGTTGAATTAGGTAGAAATCTTATGGCGGCAAATGGCAGAAACTGAACTTAAACTAGGTAAAGAACATTTGTAAATTCAAATAACTGAAAAGTTCGTGTTGGCTTCAGGAACGATTGGACCAAGGTTCTCATTAATGACATCAGGAACCTGTCTCTCTCCATCTATTTTTTTCTCCACTGGCTTCATGGCCACACTGTCCTCTAGTAACCCCAGACTTACGTCCCCTCAATGCAGCAAGCCAAACAGAAAGTGCACATTTTCCTAATAGTTCCAACTGAAGTCCTGACCTGATTTGGTGATCATGAGCCTCAAAACTAATCAGTCGCTTTTGCCCAGAGGATAAAACTGTGACGGGACATGCCTGGATTATATGCCTATTGCTCTGGCTGATTTTAAGGCCCAGCATGGGCTAAGAATGGGGATGGGAGAGATGATTCCCTAAGGAAAAATGAAGTGTTGTTCCCTAAAGAATGAGAATCGGCAAAACAACACGTTCCACCGAGTGACTCCTCATTATCCTAGTCTTCCTCTGGATATGTTCTCTCTCTTTTTAAGAAATTAATATTCCTTTAAAACTGAGTACTATATTAAAGTGTACTGACCAGAACACTGTGGAGGGAGACTATCATCTTCTTCTTTCTAGACAGTATACTTTTGCAGTATAACCTAAGATTCTTCACGTTTTTGCTAACCACATCATATTTCTGAGTCCTTTTGAGTTAGTGCTGAATAACTGACATCACAGATGTGACTACTTTCCCGGTCTTATCTACCAAAGTTTAGTACCATATTTGTTATTTTTAGAATCAGCTCCATCACTCCAGATTATTGGACTATTTTCCATTCCTAGTCCTGACATTTAGTCCTTTTTTCATTCTTTTCAGGCTTGTGTCATTTGATTAATATTTATTTCCTCCATGTATTCATCCCTCCGAGCCTTTGCCCTCCAGATTCCCATTGCCTGGGATGAAAGTCCCTCTCCCATCCATTTGATGAATCCATAGTCTAATTTTGAGAACTAGAAAAATGCTCCTGCTGAAGTGCCCTGATAAGTTTTTAATATTTCTCTGTGAGCATTTATCACATTATGCTTTAAAAGCATGTTCTATAACAGATTAAATGACATAAGACCTTTCTATTTCTTGAAGATTTGACAGAATTCACTTCTGAAGCTTTCTAGGCATGTATTTTTTCTTGCAAAGTTGGATTGCCTCTGTGTCTGAGACTCTTTCTCCATTCTTCAATATTGAGAATTTGAATTTTGTTCTTCTCTTTATTAAGTGAACAGATTTTTTTTTTTTCCCAGGAAACCATGTTTGGAGTTGTATTCATCATTTCAACTTTTTTTTTTCTATTTCATAATCGGGTAATTTCTGCTTTGATCTTTGGAAAGTGCTGCCATCTGTTTTCCTTGAGTTAGGTATAATTTATTTTCATTTGTATAATTTAAAATTCATAACATTTAGAACTATGAATTTTTCTCTGAGACCTCCTTTGCTACATCCTAGGGGTTCTCAGGAATTCATATTGAACTTTCTGTTTAAAGTATAATTTTAAATAATTATGTACTTACATCTTCTACCTAACTACTCATGAGCAAAGCTGAACAGTGTTTACAGAAATATGTGAACGCAGAATCTAAGAAATGTTGATCTGTTCTGTAGATAAATGTGCACAACGTTGAAGAGTAAGTGTGTGTATTATCATCTGAGTCTGTTACCATGCTTGGACTTCAGCAACACAGGCCAGTATGAAAAAAGAGCATCAAGTCAGATTCTTGCAGTTGACAAGTTAGCTTAATCCACACAGGAATTTACCCACTCATGCAACTGAAAAGTCCTGGCTAATGAAGGATTCAGGCATGATGCAATCAGCTGCTTAAATGATGTCATCACATATCTCGTCCTCTCTTTTTCTCTTTCACACACACTTCAAGTTGTAGCTATGTTTTCCCTTATTATCCTCTCTCTCTGTATTGTAATAAGCTGCTCTTCCTCTACAGATCCACACATGCACTCCTTATAATTCACAAGGCTTGAGGAAAAGAGGTACGTCCTGTGAAGTCCGGAGAAAGCCCAGGACAGCTCAACTTGGGATATCTGGCCATCCTTGCATTTCTGTGACTAAGGAGAGGAAGGACCTTGATTGGCCATTCCTGGTCCCTGATGATATCTCTAGAACCACAGAAGTGGGATCTACCCCATGGAAAAAATGAAGATTGAGCAGCATTAGTAAGGAATTCAGGGTTGGGGGGGCGTTCCCCAAAGGAATGGATGTTGGACAGGCAAACAGATTCCACAATGGCTGATCCCTAGGTGTTCAGTCAGACAGGGTTCATGGGTAATATCAAAAGGAGGAATGTGTGGACTCTAGGAAGAGTCAAAATTTAGAGACCTTGAATGCCACATTGAAAATATCTGGGCTTCCTAGACATGTCACCCTAAGGAGGACAGGGTTTTACTTTTGTGGCATCCAGTAGGGGAATGGTTCATTTAAATCTCATCATGAGGAAACATCAGACAAACCCAAATGAGGAAAGTTCCATTTAAAGGAAAAAATGGACTCTACAAAAAAAAGTCAATGTCATAAAAGATAAAGAAAGGTTGTAGGAATGTTCCAGATTAAAGGAAACCAAAGAGACACAGCAACTAAATGCAATCTGTGATCTACTACGTCCTGTACTAGAAGGAAGAAAACTGCAATAAGCGACTTTATTGGGTCAATTGACGATATTGGAATTCAGACGGTAGATTAGATAAAAGTATTGAATCAGTGTTAAATTTAGTGAAGAGGATAACTGGACAGTGGTGACATAAAAACACCTCTTATTCTCAGAAATACACACTGAACTATTAAAGGTAAAAGGCCGTGATATATACGACATACTCTAAAGTGGTTCTGGAAAATAATTGTGTGGTGTGTCTGAATATTTACATAGAGCAAATGATAACATAAAATGTTAGCAATAGGTAAATCTGAGTAAAGCGTATACAGGTATTCTTCGTAATATTTTTATTCTTTCAACTTTTCTGTAAGTTTTAAATTATTTCCAAATAGAACGTTTAAAAAGATATTGGGATTTGTCTTTCTTTAGGCAATAGCAAAGTAATTGAAGTTTTTCAACAAGCTTGTGATATACGATACATTTTTAAATCTATTTCAAAAGACACTGCAATTAAGGTCAACTCAGCCCTGATTCAGAACGCGATTGATTTCATCTTGTTGGCAGAGATATCACACCATGCTCTTATTGGTTGTTTGAGGGCATTTTAAAGGGAATTCAGGAAAGGGTTTCCTCACTGCTTGTATCTGCTGTGCCCTTTTCTCTAAAAATTGAAAACACCTTTTAAAGAGAGATTGTGCTGTTTACAATGGCGAGGGCACATTAGAATGGAGATGACCTGGAGGTGGGAGGGTATTTAGTGGGCTCTTGGCAATAGTTCTGCTGAGAAACAATGAGGGGAAGAGAAGAGAGACTGTCTCTGGGAGATATTTAAGGGAGTGTTGTCAGGACTTAGTAACTAATTGAACATGGAAGCCGGTGCAAGGATGATGAAAAAGCCAAGTCATCTGCTGTCGAATCCTGAGTGAATGATAATGCCGTTAGCGGAACTGAAATAGAGGTAGAGAAGTGGGTGGATGGAGCTTCTGGAGCAACGTGGAAGAGAATGAGGTTGTTTTGGCGTTGTTGCCTCTAAGGGATTTCCAGTTGCACGTATTAAGTAGGAGATTGGAATGAGAGGTATGGTGTTGAGAAGAAGAGTCAAGACGCCCTGTGAAGTTTGTGGGTCCTCAGGGCGTAGGTGGTCATAAAGCCTTGGGGACAGCTGGAATTCCTCAGGAAAAGTGGAGGCATGAAAAAGGAGAGGACTCTGGGATCATTGTTTTTTATGGATCACTCCAGAGCTTCTGGGACAATAAAAATTCACCACGCTTGAAATATATCTCATGAAGCCAAGTGGGACAAGTTGGGCAAAGTCCTAGTTTGTTTATTATCGAGGAAATAACTCAGAAATAGTGGAAGAGGTTAAGACTTAAATTCCTTGCTGACCAGAAATCTGAGTAGCTGGCAAATCCAGGCGAATGGTGGAAAGGTGGGCCTAGGTGTTGGGGGCTATCCAGAAATAACAGCTGTTGAACATATGCCTTTAGACAGAACACAAGAATTGGATTATTCCATGTTTCCAGAGAAAGGACTTTAGCTGCCCAAACGCATCGCTAGAGTTCCTTACTTGAAAACGAGTCACAGAAGTGTTTATTAAGGCATTTAACACAAATAGTCTTTCTCTGCTTGTCAGGTTCCCATCAGTAAAGATTTCCGGGTAGACGAGATAGTTGACTGGTTAAGTCTCTCTCCGACAGAAGGGACAGAAATCCACCTCCAACTGACTTAAACGAGTGTGTTGACTCACGGAACTCACCACCAGGGATTATACAGTATAATGTTTAAACTTTTAGGCTCTGGAACCTGACACCCTGAGTTAGAATCTTTGCTCCACTACTTACTTATCCAAACAGTTTTCTCATCAGGAAAACAAAGACAATTATAGTACCTACGTCATAAGGCTGCATGAGGGTTAATTGATTTAATATCAGTAAATCTCTTAGAACAGGGTCTGACAGAGAGTAACTGCTAGTAAGCGTTGGCTAATTTTATCCCGGAGTAACTGGTGTTCCAACAATGCCCTGCATGAATCTGCCTCTGCCAGTTTTTGGACTGGCTCTCCTGTTGACATTGATCTCAGGCAAGCTCTCCCCTGTGCAAAGACAACCACCACAACCTGCAGGCTCGATGCTACCGGGTTAGCAATCCCGGCAGAAGGAATGTGTCTTTTGCTTAATATTTCCAGCAAAAGTTCCGAGGGGCCGGCTCCGTGGCTGAGTGGTTAAGTTCGCGCACTCTGCTGCGGCGGCCCAGGGTTCGGATCCTGGGTGCGGACATGGCACTGCTCGTGAGGCTACGTTGAGGCAGCATCCCACATCCCACAACTAGAAGGACCTGCAACTAAGATATACAACTGTGTACAGGGGCGGTTTGGGGAGATAAAGCAGGAAAAAAAAAAGATTGGCATCAGTTGTTAGCCCAGGTGCCAATCCTTAAAAAAAAATTAAAAAAAAAAAAAGATTAGCAACAGTTGTTAGCCCAGGTGCCAATCTTTAAAAGAAAAAAAAAGTTCCGAGGGTGACTTTCACTGGAACTAGGTAAAATGGCCATCTCTGAACTGGTCACTCTGGGCAGTGGAATGAACTAGACTAATGTTCCCTCTGGAGCCAAACACTGTGTTTGCTTCTCTTTCATATTGAAGGTATTTTCATCGTGACACTTGAGAGGGTAGGTTGGAAGTGGGTGAAGGGATGGCCTGGCAGTGCAGGACGAGAAAAGTAGACTTTTAACCAATCCTGCTGTATTTAGCTTTATGCCGCGCACTCACCTCTTGCAAGTGCCTGGTACCCCCAAGTCCCAGGCCTTCCACGTTCCTTTGGAACAAATTTGCTTGCTCCTTTTTCGTGTCTGCCAGTGTGGGTGCTTCGTTCCAGCTTTTTCCATCCTGCCAAGTCAGTTTTGTCACCCACTCTTGTCCCCTCTCAAGTTCAGTTTATCCGTGTATATTTACGCTACTTAACGTGTATTTACAGTCATGTTAGTGGACTTTCTGGAGAGAAAGGAGAAGAATGCACGTGTTTATTCCACCTTGTAATCTTGATGCCTTACAGAAAGTTTTCTTAAGGCGGTGATTCCTGCCGTGCTGACAAATACTGTTCTTGAGTTTAACGGTTTCCCTCAATAAGATGTGTTGGATAAATAGGAGAGACTATGGATTCTGCCTGCTTCCCTGAGCAGTGAGGACGCTTCTTTCTCTACTATTGATAGGAGGCACAGCAGAACTATGCTTTAAGAGCAGCTGGTGAAGAAACTGGTTAGTAAGTACCCTTAAAGATGCTGTGGTAAGGACAGCATTTGGTAGAGAGATGTACAATGGTTAAGATCATGTGTCCAGTCTTATCAATCATAAATAAAGGTAAAAGAGCCCTTAAATGAGATCTGTGGGGAAACTCAACACAAGAAGCAGATGCTTAACTTCTGTGGGCACTGCTGGAAGCATCCATTTCATGAGACATCTCATGGCCAATGTCTCTGCGTTACATATGCAACAGTGTTTCTAGGTCCCAACACCTTGGGCCAGCATGTGGGATATGAAGATGCATAAAACAGAGCATCCACTGGGGCTTTGTTTCCCATTAGAAGGACTAAAATATTTTGGTAAAATGTGATGGCTGCCAAAATAGTAAAATGCCCACTGTGGGATATGACATATAGCATGTTATACAGAATAAATTAAAATACCTGGTCAAAGTGATTTTCTGATTACGTTTTTTCAGACTCTTCAGTCAGTGGTTTCCACCTGAACTGGGAAGATATTTCTGTTTTTTTGTCCATAAGCATCAGCTCAGTGCCTATGGTTAATGTTCAGAGTTAACCCATTTTTATTATAATGCCTGTGGTTTTTGTATTTGTTGCTGTTACTTAATATCCGAGCTCATCTTCCCATTTAATGTCTTTTCTTTCAAGCATAAAATTTCCCCACCTATGCTGAAATAGCATTTTAAAGAAAAAGGGTTCCCATATGAGTGTGTATTTTTAGGGCTAAAAGCAAAGATCCTCTTAAGGTGAATACAAAAACTCCACTCTCTAAGTTAGCCTTGGGGCTGGTTAAGACCCAGAAGGTGGCAGGTAGAAGGAAGTGCTCAGGCCGGTTTGGGAAATCAATGGGAAAGTGTAAAAGTGGAATTTCTTAATAATACCCCATCCTGAAAACTAAGGTGACTTTGTTTTTACTCAATAATATAATGAGTTTTATTTTGAGTGATGCTGGATTTAATGGCTAAATCAATATGTGTATTTAGCGTTGGGCTTTATTTCCACAGTAAGTGACAGGAGATAAGCAGCCTTAGAGTGTGTTAATTGGTTTGTGTTTAGCATTTAGGCTAATCAGCAGTAGCAGAGGTGCCCCAGGCCACTTCCAGCCTGGTAATGGGCTTTATCTAAACCAGGCTTTGTTTACATTATTGACTGGAGTTGAATTGCTCCTGTTTCTTATACACTTGAATGTTAAGCTGGATTTGCAAGTGTAACTCAAGAATTAGCCCAGGTCTGGAACGAGGCAAACCAAATGAAAAGCAAGTATCATGCCATCCCTGGCCTAGGACAGCTGTGAGGGGTAATAAGAGCTGGAGAAGACTTAGCTGGGTGAAGAAAACTTTAAACCAGTCATCAGAGCTCGAGGGACCACATGTGAAACCAGGATTTCTCAAATTCAGCACTATTGCCGCTTGGGGCTGGATAATTCTTTGGTGGGGGTTATCCTGTGCATGGGGGGGGATGTTTAGAAACATCCCTGGCCTCCTTCCAGCAGAGGAGAGTAGCACTCCTGCCCCAAGTTTTGACAAACAAGTGTCTCCAGACATTGCCGACTATCTCCTGGGAGCCAGCATCACACTGGATTGAGAACCACTGGGTTAAATGAGGCTCAGATATAGCTTTGGTCCCTGCAGAGGTAGGCATGTATGTATGTGTGTATGTATTTCTATTAGATGCTAGAATTTTAATAGTTTGGAGATTTCACATAATTATCTGCATTTTGGGGTTCTCCTGAAATATGAGGAAATCTTTCCTCAGTGCCACATGGTAATTACCAACAGGAGGTGGTTAGTAGCTGTCCCTTTTCAAAAAGACACATGCTGTCCAGGCCCCCCTCTGCTGTGTCTCTCCCAGGCTGCTTCTCTCATTTGCCTGCACTGGCTCCTGGAGGCATTTGCTTTTCTAACTCCTGCTTTAACTTTTGCACTGTCAGAAGCTTATCCCTTCACCCCAGGAGGATTTGGGATCAGATGGAACTGAACTTGGGTCTTGGCTTGACCATTACCGCTTTTGAGACTTCTCTGTGTCTCAGTTTCCTTATCTGTTGTATGGTTTAGCCTCAGGAGCATCTGCAAAATGGGAATGTTAACATATTCAATTTACAGAAGTTAGAGACTTAAAAGGGACCATATCTGAAAGCCCTAGAACTTAATAAATGTTGCTCCCCTGTCTCATTTTTTCAAATGCCCCTGGGCTTCTGTTCCAAAGGTGTGCAGACTCATAAGATTAGGCCATTTCCTCCCTTTCTCATTTGCATCTTTTCAGGCCGTGGTGACCAGAGCCTCTATCCATCAGCTGACAATGGCCGTCAGGGCTGCCACACTGTTTTTATGAACTATGAGGGGAAATGGGGGTTTATGAGGCAATATCAAGGGAAGCTGCTTCAGCACTACTTTTCTCTCTTTCCCCTCAAGGACAAACGTCTGGGGACCAAGGCAGTTAGATACAGTGCCCCCGTTACACACACACACACACACACACACACAAATCAAGCAGGAAGTCAGGCACTCAGGACATGCAGCACAGATTCGGACTCAGCTGGCGTCTGTGAATTAGCTCCTAGGACCTTGAGGTCCTGAGTAATTTCTCCTGTACCGTCTAACTTGGCAGCTTCCGTCCTGCTGGTGGTCAGAGAAAGTGGGACGTTCTGAGTTAGTTTCACTGGTGCTTCACTGGCCTTTATGCAGCTCCTTAAACCGTGGGGTCTTGTCCTGGAGTCTTTGCACATGCTGTTCCCTCTGTCTCACGTGTGCCTCTCCTCTCCCCAAACCCTTTATCTAGTTACTTGTTCCCTTCCTTCAGCTCTCTGCTCAATTGTGAATTCCTCAGGGAAATGTCTTCTGATCACCTGATTCTGTTAGTTTGTTTCATGGCCTCATGCTCCTCCTCTCAAAGCATCTGTCATTGTTATGCTGTAGTCTCTTTAATAAGTATTTGTCTTCCCCAATAGACTTGCACTTCTCTCAGGTCAAAGGCCATATCTGATTTTGCACACTTTTATATCCTTAGCTCCCAGCATAGTGCCTAGAACATATTAGGTGCTCAATAAATATTTGTCAAGTGAATGAGAGAATAGGTTTTCCTGGAGTAGCAATCTCCAGATTCCAGTGGCTTAACACAGCAAAGGGGTCTTTCCCCTTCAGGCACACTTCTTGTCCACAGCAGTAGGCTCCAGCCTCTGCCACATGTCATCCTTGTTCAGATCTGTAGGCAGAGGCAGCCTCTGCCATCTGGACTGTTGCATGGTCAGTGTGGTCAAATGTGCACCAGCTCTTAAATAGCCTTCCACCCAGAAGTGACATATTTCACTTCTACTCACATTGTATGGGCTAAAGCAGGTCACATGTTCTTGCCTAACCTCAGTGGGGTGGGAAGTGCAATGCTCCTGTGTAAAAACCAGTTTAACCATCTTGGCTATAAGACCTGTGTGAACTACAGCCACTGACCTTGGGAATCAACTCTGCCAAGTCAGCCTTTCATTTTAGCTTAATTTATCCTGGCAGCGTGGGCCACATCTCCCTTGTTCTTAGGAAGCCCACATTAGCATCCATTCTTCCATTCCTTCAACTAACATTTTCAGAAACTGCATTCTGGGCCAGGCCCAAGGTGAGCAATGAGGCCAAAGATGAGTAAGGCGTGGTCCCTGCCTTCAAGAGGTCTATAGACTAGTATGGGTGGGAGTTTTTAATATGTTTATAGTCTAAGTGGCTTTACAGTGTGGAAAGTGTAATTTTTAAATATAGTTTTGTTTGTTAAGGTAAGGCTTTTAAATTGAGGTTCAAGGAAACCTGGCAATCTCTGGATATATTCTTGGATGTCTGTCACTGTCAAGTCTGAGAGGTATTCGTCTAGGGGGATATTTACATGGAATCAAATAAATGCAATAAAGTCTGATGACTTCACAAAGACACATTGTGTATAGTGCTGAGGGAATACTCAAGAGGGAATGACTAATTCTGCCTGTGGGAAGTGAAAGAAGCCTTCACAGAGGAGATTGTCTGAACTGGGTATTGAAGAAGAAGGCAGAATGACTAGATAACTTGTTAGAAGAGAGAGTATGTTTTGGAGCTGATAGCAGATTCCTAGTCTGGGATTTGCCATTGATCAGCTACAGGATATTAAACAATTCTCTTAATCTCTCTAAACCCGGGTTTCTCTTCTGTAAGAATGGACGTGACAACACTCCCTGTTGTGAGAACGGTTAGCACACATACCACATTCACAGCTATCATTACCAGCTTGAGAAGGAAAAAAGAGTCCAAGTATGGAGGTACGTGTGCAGTGGCAGAAAGCTAAGACACAGCTTGGCATGGTTAGGAAAGTGGAAGTAGTTCAATGTGACTAGAGCTATGGATTGCTATCTCAAATTCCTCCAGGGGCCAGGCAGGTAAGATCAACAAGTGAAACCAGAGAATAAAGATGGGTGGAGACTATGGCAAACTAGAGAGCCCACCTATTGCCTGAAAATATTGAAATTTAACTGTTTAAAACACATGAGCAGGTACAATAAATCATGACTTCAGGCTGGGTTTGGCTGGTGGACTGCCAATAACAGCCTGATAACAGGTATGTGTGTGGTCATGAGTGTGTGTGCTTGTGTGCATGTGCATGCAGAAAACGGGCTTGGAATGGAGACAATGTGAGGGATTATAATAGAAAGGGAGGCAAAATTACAAGGGCTATATGAGGTTGAGATCTGAGTTACAGAAGTGAGGATATGAAATCTATAGATTCCAGGCTTCCCTTCCCATGTGTTATTCAAACCAAAATTAATGAAAGCCAGGCCAGGGTCAAAGAGCCTTTGGAGTTTCTGGAAGAGATTGAGAGGGCTGTAAAGTTGGAGAACAGAGTAGATTCTAGACCTGAATAATCAGTTAATGCCTTTTTAATGATTGTGAAGGAGATATGTACAAGTTCCAAGTCAATCTCAAGGATTAATTAACCAAGGCAACAGGGCCTGAGTCTCAGCAGATAAGCCAGCAGAGAGTGGCTTGCAGACAAGCCCATTTTACCGTCAAACAGGAAGACACAGATTCACGTCTTACCTCCTCTCACGTGGCATCTGTGGAAAGGACTCAGCATTTTCCTGTCAAAGTGTATGAGTTTGAGGAGCAGGGAGAGGAGAAATGATATGCAAGAACACTGAAAAGAATGGAAGGCTTGTTCCTCATCCAATGAGCCAAATCTAATAAAGAAAGCTCCAGGGAGAAGAAAATCAAGATTCAGGCAGCTGAGAAAACCTGGTTAGCGGAATCTTTTCTAAGCGCTGTTGAAGATTTCCTGAAATTTGTAATTACACTACCATAGCATTTTGTTTCTCAGAAGCCACTAATATTTTTTCCATTGTTTATGAAAATGTCCAGGTACCCTAGCAATAATTTTGTACATCACAGCCTCGGCTGACATGTCCCTGTTGGGAAGATAAGCTGAAAAGCATGAGACAGTTAAATGGCATTTCGAGGCTTGAAATAGTACATTATAATTTTGCCCTTGTCTCTACCCCTGCACTCCAGGAGGTATAGAGGCTGGGCCACATTCTTTATATTCCCTGTGCCTGTTCAAGGGCCGGGAACCTGGCAGGTGTTTGATCAATGCTTGTTGAATAAATAAATTTATTAAATAAGAAATTCAAAGTAAAAGCCCAAGTGTGTTTGGAGAGGTCGCAACAAAGAGACCAGATCTTAGATTGGAGCTGTTGTTAAAACGTGCAGTTCAGCAGAGTGGTCGGGGGCAAGGTCATCAAGAGCCAACTGCCCAGTTCCTATTCCTAGTTTTACCACTTAAAAGCTGTGTGAATTTGGGCAATTCACTTAAGACACTTGCCTCAGCTTCCTCTTCTATCAAAATGATGAAGAGAACATTATCTACCTCAGGAGGTTGTTGTGAGCATCACATACATTAGTTGATATTAAATCTATGGGAAGCACACAATAGAATTCAATCAGTATTATTCCTGGAGTGTTTTCTGGTAACATTCAACACACATTTATGCAGATACCTAAAAGATCCTTGAATTTTCATTTAAGTGCCAGGTACTGAGTTCATTAATTTTGTAGGCTTAATTTTCTTTAATCCTTGATGACTGTGTTTTTCTGTACTTCAAATATGCCAAACTTGTTCCTACCTCAGGACCTTTGCACAAATGCTTCTCCTCAGGTGTTCTTGAAGGGCTCTGTTGAAAAGAGCATCCACTCCTACTGTCCCTTTCTCTTCTCTTACCTGCTTCATTTCCTTGGTGGCACTTTTCATCATCTGAAGTTGTTCATTTGTGGTCCATCTCTCCTACTGGAATGTGAACTCCCTGAGGGCAGGGACCTCGTGTTGTTCGCTGCTGTACCCTGGGGGCCAGTTCAGTGCCTGGCACATGGTGGGCACTCCCTGAATACTTAGTGAATGGACGAATGAAAGTTCTGTCATCACCATTTTACACATGAGGACAGCATGTCTCAAAAAGGTGAAGTCACTTGCCCACTATATATAAGCAAAGGGACAGAATTAGGATTTATAGTCATGATTCCGAGGTCCGGGCTATTTCCACCACACCTATGTGACTTAATGTGTTGGAAACTACTCCTGGCTGTTACAGTGAGCTAAAGCTCTTGAACACAGCCCTTCCCCCAAAGGAGCTATGCTGAGCCACCAGAGAGAAGATTTTTAAGACAAAATTAATAAAATTGATGGTTAAAAATAGATGACCCTATTACACCTGTACTTGGAGTTAGCCAAACGGGAGGTTAAGGATATAGTCTTCTAGATGCCCAGTCTGCCCAAGATTTCTGACTCCAGCCACAAGTCCAGGGATCCTCAGGGCCACTCTCACTTCAGACCAGCTGGTTACAAATTTTGGGGTTCCCACAACTACCCTCGGGTGCAATATTTCACTAGAATGACTCAGAGCTCAGGAAAGTGCTATACTTATGATTGTGCTTTATTAAAGCAAAAAGATACACATCAGAACCAGCCAAAGGAAGAGGCGTATAGGGCAGAATCAGGCAGGCAGTTCCAAATGCAGAGCTTCTGTCCTCCTCAGAGATGCCTCATCCTCCGGATATCAAGTGTGGCCTTTCACATGTGGTATTGCCAAGGCAGGATGTTCCTCCAAGCTTTGTTGTCCAGAGTTTTCATTCAGGCTCCATGACTTCGGCATGACTGATTGAATGATTGCCCATGTGGTTGAGCTCCATCTCCAGCCCTCCTCCCCTCCACCCATGTCAGGCTGCTGCTGCGAAGCTCAAAGCCTCTGAGCACAGGGTTGGTCTTTATGGTCAGGGCAGGGCCAGCGCCCTCTCAGGCAGTGGGGTAACAGTTTATAAACTATCTCTGGGCCCGCTTTGAGGAACTTCATTAGCATAAACTATTCGGGTGTGGCCCCTCATGAATAACAGAGACATTCCAGTCACTCAGGAAATTCTCCCAAGAGTGAGGACAAAGGTCAGACCTCTCTCTAGAGGCCAAATTCCTTACTCCTCAAGCTGCCTCTCCAATTTTTTGGATTTAAGTTAAACCAACATTTCTCAGCTAAGAGTTCTTGGAATCCCACCCAGGCACATTGTCAGGTAGGAGAGACGTTTTTGGTTGTCACAACTGTGGTGGGAGGTGGTGCGACTGTTATCAAAATATGAACAGACCGATTTTGCCCTCTCACACGCTGTCTTGCTCCTGCAAACACAGCAACTCTGATGAGGCTGTCCTTATAGGTAAGGATATAGGAATCTGCCTACAAATGTGGCAGTCAGACCAGGCCCCAAATATCTGATTCTGTTCACCTAGACATGCTCTAGGTCAGAGTAGCTCACAGGTGTGAGTACGGCTGGTATATACTACATCATTCTAGAAGCTACGTGAACAGGGCGTTAAATAACACCGAGTCACATAATTAGGATAATTAGGACGTTACTCACATTTTACTTCTCTTTCTGTCTGATTTTGCCAAGGAGAGTGTCTGAGTTTGGGGCTAGTGTACCTTTAACACCTCTCTATCGTTAGCTTACCTCCTTGTTTTTTATAAAGAAAGAGTAGTTTTCGACTTGGACCCTTTATCGACAATATCTACGTAAAATTTTAAAGTGTACTTCGTTTCTGTTTCTGATATATTTGTGCTTACCATCTATTTTTGGCAAATCATACCAGTTATGTTAAGTTTCCTTATACATATAATTTCTCTCAAGAAGTACAAGTTCTAATTTAAATGAGAGCTTTTTATGTAAAAGTCATTCAATTGAAAGACGATATTAAGTAAATGTGGTAGAAACTTGTGATGCTCACTCATATCTGGTCCTCCCTTTGGGCATCCAAGGGGACTCTGTCCCGTTTTCCTGCAGGTAGACAGGGCCGGGACATTAGTCCTGGCTCAGAGGCAGGCTAAGGCAGGGAGTAGCCCGCGTGATCTCCCCACTATCACTCAGCCACCATCCACCCAGAAGCCATGTGCTGAGAGGACCGTAAGCACTTTTTGGTGGAGCCTCCCTGAAGTGGGGGCAGAGCACAGCTCCTGCCAGCCAACACTGGGCACGTGGCATGAGCAAGAAGTAGGCATTGTCTGCATTAGACAATTGACACCTGAGGATTCGTTTGTTATTACAACATAGCCTAGCTCTCTTTGCAACACAGAAATTAGTACCAGGAGTGGGGTGATTTTGTAACAACAACTGAAAATATGCAGCATTAGCTCAGCAGTTGGAAGATGAGGCGCCTGGAAACTGCTGTCAGAGGCCACTGGCATGGTTCTCCCTGGTGGGCAGCAACAAACATTTGGTCACACTGTCCCTTGTGATAACTTGGGAGGCAGACCATGCACCTGATTGACTGATGGCTCTAAGAAAGAATTGGAAAATAAGATACTAGGAGTGTGTGTTGGCTGCATGTGGCAATATATTGTGTGAAAGCAATGAGCTAGGAAAAAATTGGTCAGTTTGTAGTCAGAAATAAAAAATAAATGAATAAAGAGATTCCAGCAATTGTTTGCATAATCATAGTCATAGAACAGGAGGTATGTAGTTCTGGCAAAAACGGACACCCTTTATGGCAGCGCTGTCCGGAGCTGACTCTTTCTGTTGAGGAGTTACTGTTTAAATGATGTCCCCTGTGTCAGGAGGGCACGTCTCCAGGATCAGTCATCAGCAGAATCATGGAGTTCATGTGAAATCAGAACTAGGGTTCTTCAAGTTGGAGAGAGTCTTCAAGGAACTCCCTTGATGAATAAGGCTAAGATATAGGTTTAGGATATTTAATGCTGAAGGGCTGAGGGAGGCAAGAGCCTTGAGAAGAAAACACAATTTGGAAGGAAAGGCAGACTCCATGAATGGTACCCAAGGGAGATTGGGACAGCCAGGATTATGCTGAGAAGGACTGTCAGGAGGGAGCAGAGAGGGACTTCTGACATGAATTTTCAGAAGTCAGGGAGCAGCACCAGGATTCTAGAATGTGTTTTCTAAGGTAGGATTATGGGTGGGTTAGACAGCTGAGTCAAAAAGATACGCCAAAATGGCTCCTTGCACACATCTCCACTAGAGAGTTGATCACATGGCATTCCTCTTCCAGGCTCACTTGTTATTCGACCTCTCTAGTTTGGGTGCTGCTTGAGAGCAGAGCTAAGGTCGTTGTCTCTATGCCCAGTGCCCAGCATGGGACCTAACCTAGGAGAGTGGGACTACGTTAAGATTTCATAGATGAATGACTAAATGAGTGAAAGTGGATAAAGGGAAATATAAATTGAGCAAGCAGCAGAGTTGGGGACCAGGGTTTATGTCTTGGTCAACAGGACGAGGAGTTGCAGAGAGAAGACTGGTCAGAACTGACAGTAAGGAACCAGAAGACTGGATGTTAGGACCCTCACTCATTCTTTCATTTATTCAGTCATTCAACAAACATTTTCTGTGCACTAGCTATGCTCCCGGCATGTTGCTGTTCTCTGGGGGGATCATGGTGGGCAAAAGAGACATAATAATTGCCCTCAAAGTGCTTACAGCCTAAAAGACTCTATTTTACAAATGAGGAAACTGAGTCCTAGAGAGGGAAGGGTAATACAGCCAGCTGTTGACAAGGTCAGGAAAGGACACAATATCCTGACCTCTGCTTTTAAGTATGAGAAACTACACCAAAGACCGCAACTAGTGCCCCAGGAGCCATATCTGGTCCTCAAAAACATTGTATTTGGCTCACATAGTGTTTAGAAAATTGGGAAATTTAGACATACATCAAGTTTTCGACTTTCTCTTGAAAATCAGAAGATCTGGCAACGCTGGGCCCATGCTTCCTCGTGGCAAAAAACTGACAGGAGCTGAATAGCAAGCAGGTGTTTACTTTCAACACAGTCACCCCATCTCCATTCCCTTTGTGGCGCCACCTGTCTCCCGTAGTCATGTGACTTTGCAACCCTTGCTCCACACTATCTTTAATTTCCACATCTTGGTGCTAAGGATTCTTCCAGCCGTCTAACAAAGGGTGGCAAACATCACATTCTTATCCTGCAAGTGGAAGCTGCCAGCTACTCAACTTTTCTTTCTCATCTGATCTCCCCTCCATCTTGCCTCTCAAGCCTGACTTCTACTCGAGCATAAGGAGCAAAATGGCGGGGTGAGCTGACCTGGGATTCTCTCCCCTCCAAAATATAACAAAAGATTGGAAGAACTGAATTTCAGAGAATAAACATAATGCCAGCTCGTTAGAGACCTACAGTACCAAGAAGGTGGAGATCATAAACCTTGCTTACACCTTTGGAGGCGGTGGAACGGTAGAGAGAACATCACTCCCTCCCCTAGAGTCGGCCATCGCTGTGGCGTGGGTCGGGAAGGAGTGGGGAAGTGGCCACATGACCGGGGGATCATCCAGGACTCCTGCCGCTGATTCAGTGGAGACCCGCTTACGGGGGGAAAGCTTCTGTCCGCGGGGACCCCATAAATCAAGGGCCTTGGGAGACCAGAGAACAGAACAGATCTGAACCCAGACCGGCGCGTGTGAGTAACAGCCTCTCCCCTCCGGCAAAGCCAGTGGGCGCAGCCATCTTGCCCCGAAGGCAGAGAGCTAACATGCCGCTCTCTACCCCCATCTAGTGGGGACAGGCTGTAACTGCAATTGAATTCTACCACCATGAGAAAAAACCGCTCCTCTACCATCCAGCAATTTATAAAAGCCCCAGACCAGAAGGAAAACAATAAAAACACGGAATTAAGTCCTGAGGACTTGGAATTAGGTAAACTAAGTGATAGTGAATTCAGAGCAGCTATAATCAAAAAACTCAATGCGGTAGAGAGAAAGGTAGAGAAACAAGCCGAGTTCTGGAGTTACTTTACAAAAGAGATTGAAATCATAAAGAAGAATCAAACAGAATTACTTGAGATGAAAAAGACAATGGACCAGATAAAACAGAATACAGATTCCCTGAATGCCCGTGTAGACAATAGAGGAGAAAATTAGCATAATCGAAGATAGACAGGCTGAATGGTGCCAGACAGAAGAAGAAAGAGAACTAAGAATTAAAAAAAAATGAGGAAAATCTCCGAGAGATAATGGATTCAATGAGGAGTAAGAACATAAGGATCATAGGAATTCCCGAGAATATGGAAAAGGAAAATGGAGCAGAAAGTGTGCTAAACGAAATTATTGAAGAGAACTTCCCAAATCTAGGGATCAACAGAGAAATGTGTGTAGAGGAGGGTTTTAGATCTCCTAGATTTGTCAATGTAAAAAGACCCACCGCAAGGCACATAATAGTAAAGTTGGCACATAGGAATGATAAGGAAAGAATACTCAGGGAAGTAAGAAAAAAAAGAGAATAACCTATAAAGGAACCCCTATCAGACTGTCAGTGGATTTCTCTACAGAAACCCTACAAGCTAGGAGAGAATGGAGTGACATATTCAAAGCTTTAAAGGATAAAAACCTTCAGCCAAGAATACTCTATCCAGCAAGAATTTCCTTCAGATATGAGGGAGAAATTAAATCTTTTCCAGACAAATAAAAGTTAAGGGAATTTGTAAGTAAAAGCCCTCCATTACAAGAAATCCTCAAGAAGGCTCTCATACCTGAAAAAAGAAAAAAGGGAGAAAGGGGACACAATCCACAGACTAGGGAGACCAATGGATAGAACCAGAACAAGATAGCAAATATTCAGTTATAGCATTAGGGTAAAGGTAAGGAAACTACCAAAGCAAGGACGATCTTAGCACTCGAACTACAAATTAGTAAGACGAGTTGGAATAAAAAATGAAAATAATTATTTAGGAGGGGAAGAGCAAAGGGTCTAAATCAGTATTGGTCAAGTAGGTAAGAGACCACCAGAGAATAGACTACATTATACACGAGATTCTAAATACAAACTTCAAGGTAGACACTAAAATAAAGTACAGAACAGAGTGACAAATCATAAATAAGGAAAAATCTAAGAAACCCAGCATAAGAAATTGCAGTATTAAATGGGTAGTCTAAAGCAAACAGGAAAAGAAACACAGGAAAACAAGATAATGAGTGACAGATTACCAGCATTAAGTCCACATGCATCAGTAATCCCTCTCAATGTGAACGGATTGAACTCTCCAATAAAAAGACACAGAGTGGCAAAATGGATTAAAGAACACGATCCAACAATTTGTTGCCTCCAGGAAACACACCTCAGCCCCAAGGACAAACACAGACTCAGGGTGAAGGGGTGGAGAACAATACTTCAAGCAAATAGCAAGGAAAAAAAGGCAGGTGTTGCAATTCTCGTATCAGACCAAGTGGATTTCAAAATAAGACAGGTAAAGAGAGACACAGAGGGACAATATATAATGATCAAAGGGACACTTCATCAAGAAGAAATAACGCTTATAAATATCTATGCGCCCAACACAGGAGAACCAAGATTCATAAAGCAACTATTAACAGACCTAAAGGAAGATGTTAAAAACAACACAATAATAGTAGGAGACCTCAACACCCCACTCACATCAATCGCCAGATCATCCAGACAGAAAATCAACCGGGAAATAGTGGAGCTAAAGGAAAAACTAAAACAATTGGACTTAATAGACATATATAGATCACTCCACCCTGAAAGAGCTGAATACACATTCTTCTCAAGTGCACATGGAACATTCTCTAGGATAGACCATATGTTGGGAAACAAGGCAAGCCTCTACAAATTTAAAAAAATTGAAATAATAACAAGCATCTTCTCAGATCATAGTGCTATAAGGCTAGAAATTAATTACAAGAAAAAAGCTGAGAAAGGCTCAAAGATGTGGAGACTAAACAACACACTACTGAACAAGCAATGGGTCATTGAAGAAATTAAAGAAGAAATAAAAAAATACCTGGAAACAAATGAAAATGATAGCATGCCATACCAACTCATATGGGATACAGCAAAAGCTGTGTTAAGAGGAAAATTCATCGCAATACAGGCACATCTTAACAAACAAGAAAAATCCCAAATAACCTTAAAGCACACCTAACTGAACTAGAGAAAAAAGAACACATGAAGCCCAAAGTCAGCAAAAGGAGAGAAATAATAAAAATCAGAGCAGAAATAAATACTATTGAAATGAAAAAGGCAGTAGAAAGGATCAATGAGATAAAGAGCTGGTCTTTTGAGAAGATAAATAGAATTGACAAACCACTAGGCAGACTTACAAAGAAAAAAAGGGAGAAAGCTCAAATAAACAAAATCAGAAATGAGCAAGGAGAAATAACAACAGACTCTGCAGAAATACAACAGATTATAAGAGAATACTACAAAAAACTATATGCCAACAGAATGGATAACCTAGAGGAAATGGATAAATTCTTGGACTCCTACAATCTCCCAAAGCTCACTCAAGAAGAGGCAGACAATTTGAACAGACCAATCCCAAAGAAAAAGATTGAAACAGTAATCAAAAACATCCCAAAGAATAAAACCCCAGGACCAGATGGCTTTCCTGGGGAATTCTACCAAACTTTCAGAGAGGATTTAATACCTATCCTTTTCAAGCTATTTCAAAAAATTAGGGAAGATGGAACACTTCCTAACACATTCTATGAGGCCAACATCACACTGATACCAAAACCTGACAAGGACACCATGAAAAAAGAGAACTACAGGCCAAATATCACTGATGAACATAGATGCAAAAATTCTAAACAAAATTTTGGCAACCAGCATTCAGCAATTCATCAAAAGAATCATACGTCATGATCAGGTGGGATTCATACCAGCGACACAGGGATGGTTCAACATCCACAAATCAATCAATGTGATACACCACGTCAACAAACTGAGGAATAAAAACCACATGATCATCTCAATAGATGCAGAGAAGGCATTTGACAAGATCCAACAGCCATTTATGATAAAAACTCTGAACAAAATGGGCATAGAAGGAAACTACCTCAACATAATAAAGGCCATATACGACAAACCCATAGCCAACATCATACTCAATGGGCAAAAACTGAATGCCATCCCCCTGAAAACAGGAACGAGACAAGGATGCCCTCTATCACCACTCTTATTCAATATAGTACTGGAGGTCCTGGCCAGAGCAATCAGGCAAGAAAAAGGAATAAAAGGAATCCAAATAAGGAGGGAAGAAGTGAAACTCTCACTATTTGCAGACGACATGATTTTATATGTAGAAAACCCCAAAGAATCCATTGGAAAACTGTTAGAAGTAAACAACAACTACAGCAAATTTGCAGGGTATAAAATCAATTTGCATAAATCAAGCCTGACTTCTAAACAGTGATAGGAATGTCCAGGGGTTCTGTGGTCTTCACACATCCCTCCATCCCCAGATCCCGAGGCACGGCGTTGGTGTGTGAGGAAGGACACCATCATCTGTCCTATCATAGGGCACCATCATTTTTATATCCTAATCCTTCTGGTCTCTAAGTTCATTCATTATGTATGCAAAAATGGTAATATGCTGGTACTTTAATGCTCTTAAGCATAAATATTATTAAAACAAGTGCCGTTTTTTCATCCGTAATTGAATGGTTTACTTTATTATTGCTTTATAGTAGTGACTTTCCATTTCCATTTTCTATA
>NW_025804198.1:0-4610 GCF_021613505.1 Equus quagga
GATTGGAGGTCATATGGCACCTGGCAAGCTGCCACGTCCCCACTGTTGTATTCCCTCTGGGACCTGGACAGTGACCAGTGAGAAGCCAACACATGTGTGGCATGGAGCACACAAGTGTGAGAGTCTCGAAGGAGCCGGCCAGCAGCATGGCCTTGAGGCTGGGTCTCTGACACGACCTTCCTTTACAGCTCAGTCTTACGGGTGAGCTTCATTTTCAAGCACAGCTCCTTTGGATCTTGGGCAACTGACTTTGTAGGTGGTGAGGGGCTTGTCCTGGACCCTGGAGACGCTGGATTCCTCACAGGCACATTCACGGTTTGGGGAGTTGGCCAGCACACTGGGTCTCAACATGAGATGTCAAAGAAGCGCCTCCTCAAACTCCACAAGCTCGCTGGGCCCCTCAGCCCCCGAAGACTGGGACCCTGAGCTGCCCTCCAGTCTTGCTACCCCACGGCAGGGATCTTGTGAGGCCCCACCCTACTCTCCTCCCTTGGCTCATTCCTGGCCATTGCTGAACCTGGACTCAACTCTAACTGCCTCGCTCGGCCCCCACGACCGTCCCACTCTGCCAGCTTCTGCCCGGGAGGCTGAGTGTGAAGGTCTGAGAAGGCGGCCTGTCCTCCTGTCCATCAGAGGGGCCTCTGAGGGCCCACAGCCATCACCAGGTAGAGTCCCTCCAGGGCCTTCTGGATTTCCTCACGCACAGGTCTGGGAGCAGAGAGGGGACGGGCCAGGGTAGGAAGTGACTCTTTTGTTATTTAACTGTTATGTTTCTCTGGTGGAGAAGGCTGAAGAAGTTTTCTCAAGAACTTGGTAAAGTTGGCTTCCGAGAGGCCCCAGATTCACAGGTGGCTGAGGCGGGAAAGTGGACCATGGGAGAGGTCGGGGGTGCTCGGTCAGAGGAGCCAGGGGAACTCCTGGTGACATGGCGAGGGCAGCATCTTCCACAGGCTCCCTGCATGGCTGATGGGCTCAGCATATGCTGTTTTGCGGACCTCCCCAGGGGAGTCTGGACATGACAGCCAATGAAAGCCAGCCTTGTGAGAGAGCCTCCCCAGGAACTGCAGGAGACAGGAGGCACAAGCTGTAGCCAGGAGCAGAGGGTCCCAGGAAGGCTGGGCAGGCCAGGCAGTGTGGCCATTAAGGGCCACGGCCCTCCACAGCCTCAACCCTCAAGTCACAAAATTCTCCTGTTGTCCCTCACCCCAGGCCTTTAGCCACACCCTGTCCCCATGGCCCCCTCCCAGCTCAGTCCCAAGCTGCCTACAGCCCTGGAGCCACATCAGAGGTTCTGGGAGAAAGAGGGACCCAGGAGAGATGAAAAGATTCTTGACCTTTGTGGAAGAGAAATCAGGCCCTGCACTTCTTCTAGTCCTTTCTGACCATCTCTGTAAGCTAGAAATCAGGAGACTGGGTCATCGTGCTGAAGGCAGGAGCCTAGGGGTCTTACAGGAGGCTGCATGAATGTCCCTTTAGGGGCCACAGTTGGGAGGTCAAACTTTGGAGCCCAGGCATCCTGCCCAAGGCCATGGGACCCCTGACGGGGACGGCAAGACTCCTGACGGGTTGAGATTTGTCCTTGACAAAGTGCTTCCACATCCACCACAGCCCACAGGGCCTGCTGGGCAACACCCATTTCCAGGCCCCTCCAGACTTGGGGCTTGCTTCCCAGCACAGACTCTGGCAAGGGTCCAGGTTCTCATCTCCTTCCCGGGAGCTTCCCAGAGGGCTCTGTTTCCTGAGGGACAGGCGCTGCCCCTGGCATCCTCAGAGCCCGTGGAGCTGGGCACTCAGGGACAGGAGATGGAGGCTAGCTCTGGAGCACAGGGCTGAATGGCAGAAGCTCACCTTGCAAAGTTCCACTTTTCCTCCTACTCCTGCTGCTCCTCCCCCTCGGCTGCTCTTGATGCTGAGAAGCGAGAAAAAACTAAAGACACCAGGGGCTGAGACCCAGTGCTCCCTCTCCTCTGTCTAGGCCAGCTGCAGACGCTCAGCGTTCATGAGCAAGAGGACCTTCTATACTGAACTCCTGGAGCTCTGTGGTCTTTCTTCCCTTTTGAACATAAAATGGATATTTGCTGTCTTCCTTCTTTGAAGAACATAAGGATTTTCTGTGTGAGACCCACCATGGATTTCTTCCATCACTGTCCTCTGCTCAAGAAACACGCACCTTCTCAGACCTACAGATGCTTCTGAGCTTCTCAGGCAGGACTCTGCTTCCCGAGGCCAGAGCCCCACTCCAGGCCCTGCTCGGAGGCTCTCGGGGGCTCAGCACTGCTCTCAGATCAGCCCCCACGAGGAAAGGTCCGGCTCATCCACCTGCCACGGGAAGGCAGATGGGGAACCAGTACTCAGGGCCTGTCTTCCCACACAGGTCCCGCTCAGCATCCAGTCCTCGGCCGCTGGTCACTGCACTGGGGACTTTGTCCTGGAGCCCTCTGCCACACCTGGACTCCTGCTCTGAGGTCTTTGGATGGAAATCCTTGTGCCTACTCTAAGTCCTGCCTCCCCACCTGGCTTGTCGCTAGAAGGGTGATGTTCTATTCTTGCCCATTCCAGGACCAGGAGTCTCTCTAGTTGATTCAGAAAAGTGGACATCACAGTAGAAAAGAAGAGAGAATCAACTTCTGGTGGGTCTTGGCCAAGGGTTCCTTACCTTCCTCATGTTTCTATGTTTGCAAGGTGGTCGTGAAGATGGATTATTCTGGACGTAGGGAAGGAACATGAGCAAGAACCCCAGTCCACACTGGAAGGTGAGGACGGTACCAATCACCCTGGGAGTGGAACTGGAGCTCTGCCAGGTAGCAGTAACACTTTTCAGATACAAGAGCAGATTCTCCATGTCTGAAATGCAGTGCTGCCCTCAGGCAACTGAGCTCAGGGAGTGGCTTGGAGATTATTACCCCAGGCCCCATCACAAACTGTGGCCCTGTCACAAAGGGCTCCTGAGGGCTGGGGAGGGGACAGAGGGGAGCAGGCTGGACCACAGCCCCTCCCCCACCATCCAGCCTACAACTCCCTCCCTCCACCCTCCTGGGCCTTCGAGACCTTAGTCAGTTTTCTGTTCCTCCCACCTGGAAGCCAGATATCACCTGGTTCCTTGTGCCTCTTGGATTCTTGGTTTGGCCCCGCCCATTCCATGGCCTTTGAAAGTCTGAAGTTCTCCCAGGAATTTGGGCTAGTTCCCAGGGATTTATGCTCTCACAGTCTCCTCTGTCAGCAACACCAATTGTTTTCACTTTACACATTGACTTTGTCTGTGTGTGAGGACATTTAAGTGCTACTCTCTTAGCCAATTTCAGTTACACAATTCAGTGTCATCAACTCTGGTCACCACGTCATACCTTAGATCTTCATCTTAGATCTAAGATAAGATCTTAGATAAGAGACCTTCATCTTAGAGCTGAAAGTTGTGCCCTTCTATCAGCCTCTCCCTATTTCCCCCACCCCCTTAACCCCTGACGACCATTACTCTCTGTTTCTATGACTTTGACCTTTTTTTTGTTGTTTTGAGAGTTCACATAGAAGTGACACGAGGCAGTATTTGTCTTTCTTTGTCTGGCCTGTTTCATTGATCATAATGACCTCTGGATTCATCCGTGTTGTGCAAATCTCAACTCCATTTGTCCACATGATAAAGTTTTTAGTTTCATCAATGTGGAAGTCGAACTTTATTCTATACTTATTTAGTTTTGAATATTTAAGTTGTTATTGTTTCCATCAACTTTTGCAAGTTCGCTCAGAACTACTGGCGAAAAATTCAAAGTAATGATTTATTATTTAAAATAAGTATAATAAAAGTATAAATTATTAAACCTCCAAATAATGTGCTTTATGTTAGTAGCATTTATACTTCTGAAGTTAGAAAAGCTTCACCAAGACTTATGGGACATGCTATGCATACGCATACACACACACACACACACACACACAATGTACACACACACACACACACATATGTACACACACACACACACATTTTCACAGACCAATTCAACAGTTTCAACCCCAAGAATTAAGCATTTTCCCATTTTCTTTAAATATTTTATATTGCCTTGACTCTATTTTTTCTTACTCTGCCTAAAATAGACAGTCTTCACTCTCCAGAGCTTGGACACATGTGTGGCCTGTCCGGAAGCCAGGCCTGGGTCAGGTGAGCTAAAGTTCTGATTTTCAGAGTGGACACTGGGTCTGCGTCCATGGCGTGGGTTGAGTCCAATCTTAAGCAGCCCTTTCTGGTCTCCCCAGTGTGCCCTACACATGTTCTCTCTCCCAGAGTAGGCCATGCCTTCCCCATCCTGCCCCCTCCAGGCCTCTGGAGCCTCAAGTCTTGCCGGTACTTTATAAGAGGACACTGAGTCCTAGAGGAATTCCCTGGTGACATCATTGGACATCTTTTTGGCAGTGGGATCTGGGGATTCTCTTGGGGATTGTAGTATTTGATCACCACATGGTTAATTTTTCTGACTACTTGGAAGATGGGCTTGAAAAGAATGTATATTCTCTGTTGGTCATAGAGGTTCACACGGCTTTAAAGGGAATGAGAGCATTTGAGTTCATTTGCCTGAACTGTCGTCAATGCACACGTTCAAGAGCACACCTTTGGCATC
>NW_025804199.1:0-4609 GCF_021613505.1 Equus quagga
GATGCCAAAGGTGTGCTCTTGAACGTGTGCATTGACGACAGTTCAGGCAAATGAACTCAAATGCTCTCATTCCCTTTAAAGCCGTGTGAACCTCTATGACCAACAGAGAATATACATTCTTTTCAAGCCCATCTTCCAAGTAGTCAGAAAAATTAACCATGTGGTGATCAAATACTACAATCCCCAAGAGAATCCCCAGATCCCACTGCCAAAAAGATGTCCAATGATGTCACCAGGGAATTCCTCTAGGACTCAGTGTCCTCTTATAAAGTACCGGCAAGACTTGAGGCTCCAGAGGCCTGGAGGGGGCAGGATGGGGAAGGCATGGCCTACTCTGGGAGAGAGAACATGTGTAGGGCACACTGGGGAGACCAGAAAGGGCTGCTTAAGATTGGACTCAACCCACGCCATGGACGCAGACCCAGTGTCCACTCTGAAAATCAGAACTTTAGCTCACCTGACCCAGGCCTGGCTTCCGGACAGGCCACACATGTGTCCAAGCTCTGGAGAGTGAAGACTGTCTATTTTAGGCAGAGTAAGAAAAAATAGAGTCAAGGCAATATAAAATATTTAAAGAAAATGGGAAAATGCTTAATTCTTGGGGTTGAAACTGTTGAATTGGTCTGTGAAAATGTGTGTGTGTGTGTGTACATATGTGTGTGTGTGTGTGTGTACATTGTGTGTGTGTGTGTGTGTGTGTGTATGCGTATGCATAGCATGTCCCATAAGTCTTGGTGAAGCTTTTCTAACTTCAGAAGTATAAATGCTACTAACATAAAGCACATTATTTGGAGGTTTAATAATTTATACTTTTATTATACTTATTTTAAATAATAAATCATTACTTTGAATTTTTCGCCAGTAGTTCTGAGCGAACTTGCAAAAGTTGATGGAAACAATAACAACTTAAATATTCAAAACTAAATAAGTATAGAATAAAGTTCGACTTCCACATTGATGAAACTAAAAACTTTATCATGTGGACAAATGGAGTTGAGATTTGCACAACACGGATGAATCCAGAGGTCATTATGATCAATGAAACAGGCCAGACAAAGAAAGACAAATACTGCCTCGTGTCACTTCTATGTGAACTCTCAAAACAACAAAAAAAAGGTCAAAGTCATAGAAACAGAGAGTAATGGTCGTCAGGGGTTAAGGGGGTGGGGGAAATAGGGAGAGGCTGATAGAAGGGCACAACTTTCAGCTCTAAGATGAAGGTCTCTTATCTAAGATCTTATCTTAGATCTAAGATGAAGATCTAAGGTATGACGTGGTGACCAGAGTTGATGACACTGAATTGTGTAACTGAAATTGGCTAAGAGAGTAGCACTTAAATGTCCTCACACACAGACAAAGTCAATGTGTAAAGTGAAAACAATTGGTGTTGCTGACAGAGGAGACTGTGAGAGCATAAATCCCTGGGAACTAGCCCAAATTCCTGGGAGAACTTCAGACTTTCAAAGGCCATGGAATGGGCGGGGCCAAACCAAGAATCCAAGAGGCACAAGGAACCAGGTGATATCTGGCTTCCAGGTGGGAGGAACAGAAAACTGACTAAGGTCTCGAAGGCCCAGGAGGGTGGAGGGAGGGAGTTGTAGGCTGGATGGTGGGGGAGGGGCTGTGGTCCAGCCTGCTCCCCTCTGTCCCCTCCCCAGCCCTCAGGAGCCCTTTGTGACAGGGCCACAGTTTGTGATGGGGCCTGGGGTAATAATCTCCAAGCCACTCCCTGAGCTCAGTTGCCTGAGGGCAGCACTGCATTTCAGACATGGAGAATCTGCTCTTGTATCTGAAAAGTGTTACTGCTACCTGGCAGAGCTCCAGTTCCACTCCCAGGGTGATTGGTACCGTCCTCACCTTCCAGTGTGGACTGGGGTTCTTGCTCATGTTCCTTCCCTACGTCCAGAATAATCCATCTTCACGACCACCTTGCAAACATAGAAACATGAGGAAGGTAAGGAACCCTTGGCCAAGACCCACCAGAAGTTGATTCTCTCTTCTTTTCTACTGTGATGTCCACTTTTCTGAATCAACTAGAGAGACTCCTGGTCCTGGAATGGGCAAGAATAGAACATCACCCTTCTAGCGACAAGCCAGGTGGGGAGGCAGGACTTAGAGTAGGCACAAGGATTTCCATGCGAAGATCTCGGAGCAGGAGTCCAGGTGTGGCTGAGGGCTCCAGGCAAACTCCCCAGTGCAGTGACCAGCGGCCGAGGACTGGATGCTGAGCGGGACCTGTGTGGGAAGACAGGCCCTGAGCACTGGTTCCCCATCTGCCTTCCCGTGGCAGGTGGATGAGCCGGACCTTTCCTCGTGGGGGCTGATCTGAGAGCAGTGCTGAGCCCCCGAGAGCCTCCGAGCAGGGCCTGGAGTGGGGCTCTGGCCTCGGGAAGCAGAGTCCTGCCTGAGAAGCTCAGAAGCATCTGTAGGTCTGAGAAGGTGCGTGTTTCTTGAGCAGAGGACAGTGATGGAAGAAATCCATGGTGGGTCTCACACAGAAAATCCTTATGTTCTTCAAAGAAGGAAGACAGCAAATATCCATTTTATGTTCAAAAGGGAAGAAAGACCACAGAGCTCCAGGAGTTCAGTATAGAAGGTCCTCTTGCTCATGAACGCTGAGCGTCTGCAGCTGGCCTAGACAGAGGAGAGGGAGCACTGGGTCTCAGCCCCTGGTGTCTTTAGTTTTTTCTCGCTTCTCAGCATCAAGAGCAGCCGAGGGGGAGGAGCAGCAGGAGTAGGAGGAAAAGTGGAACTTTGCAAGGTGAGCTTCTGCCATTCAGCCCTGTGCTCCAGAGCTAGCCTCCATCTCCTGTCCCTGAGTGCCCAGCTCCACGGGCTCTGAGGATGCCAGGGGCAGCGCCTGTCCCTCAGGAAACAGAGCCCTCTGGGAAGCTCCCGGGAAGGAGATGAGAACCTGGACCCTTGCCAGAGTCTGTGCTGGGAAGCAAGCCCCAAGTCTGGAGGGGCCTGGAAATGGGTGTTGCCCAGCAGGCCCTGTGGGCTGTGGTGGATGTGGAAGCACTTTGTCAAGGACAAATCTCAACCCGTCAGGAGTCTTGCCGTCCCCGTCAGGGGTCCCATGGCCTTGGGCAGGATGCCTGGGCTCCAAAGTTTGACCTCCCAACTGTGGCCCCTAAAGGGACATTCATGCAGCCTCCTGTAAGACCCCTAGGCTCCTGCCTTCAGCACGATGACCCAGTCTCCTGATTTCTAGCTTACAGAGATGGTCAGAAAGGACTAGAAGAAGTGCAGGGCCTGATTTCTCTTCCACAAAGGTCAAGAATCTTTTCATCTCTCCTGGGTCCCTCTTTCTCCCAGAACCTCTGATGTGGCTCCAGGGCTGTAGGCAGCTTGGGACTGAGCTGGGAGGGGGCCATGGGGACAGGGTGTGGCTAAAGGCCTGGGGTGAGGGACAACAGGAGAATTTTGTGACTTGAGGGTTGAGGCTGTGGAGGGCCGTGGCCCTTAATGGCCACACTGCCTGGCCTGCCCAGCCTTCCTGGGACCCTCTGCTCCTGGCTACAGCTTGTGCCTCCTGTCTCCTGCAGTTCCTGGGGAGGCTCTCTCACAAGGCTGGCTTTCATTGGCTGTCATGTCCAGACTCCCCTGGGGAGGTCCGCAAAACAGCATATGCTGAGCCCATCAGCCATGCAGGGAGCCTGTGGAAGATGCTGCCCTCGCCATGTCACCAGGAGTTCCCCTGGCTCCTCTGACCGAGCACCCCCGACCTCTCCCATGGTCCACTTTCCCGCCTCAGCCACCTGTGAATCTGGGGCCTCTCGGAAGCCAACTTTACCAAGTTCTTGAGAAAACTTCTTCAGCCTTCTCCACCAGAGAAACATAACAGTTAAATAACAAAAGAGTCACTTCCTACCCTGGCCCGTCCCCTCTCTGCTCCCTCACCTGTGCGTGAGGAAATCCAGAAGGCCCTGGAGGGACTCTACCTGGTGATGGCTGTGGGCCCTCAGAGGCCCCTCTGATGGACAGGAGGACAGGCCGCCTTCTCAGACCTTCACACTCAGCCTCCCGGGCAGAAGCTGGCAGAGTGGGACGGTCGTGGGGGCCGAGCGAGGCAGTTAGAGTTGAGTCCAGGTTCAGCAATGGCCAGGAATGAGCCAAGGGAGGAGAGTAGGGTGGGGCCTCACAAGATCCCTGCCGTGGGGTAGCAAGACTGGAGGGCAGCTCAGGGTCCCAGTCTTCGGGGGCTGAGGGGCCCAGCGAGCTTGTGGAGTTTGAGGAGGCGCTTCTTTGACATCTCATGTTGAGACCCAGTGTGCTGGCCAACTCCCCAAACCGTGAATGTGCCTGTGAGGAATCCAGCGTCTCCAGGGTCCAGGACAAGCCCCTCACCACCTACAAAGTCAGTTGCCCAAGATCCAAAGGAGCTGTGCTTGAAAATGAAGCTCACCCGTAAGACTGAGCTGTAAAGGAAGGTCGTGTCAGAGACCCAGCCTCAAGGCCATGCTGCTGGCCGGCTCCTTCGAGACTCTCACACTTGTGTGCTCCATGCCACACATGTGTTGGCTTCTCACTGGTCACTGTCCAGGTCCCAGAGGGAATACAACAGTGGGGACGTGGCAGCTTGCCAGGTGCCATATGACCTCCAATC
>NW_025804200.1:0-6141 GCF_021613505.1 Equus quagga
ACTGTCGTCAATGCACACGTTCAAGAGCACACCTTTGGCATCTACTGCTGTTTTTATCTATCTATGGCCTCTTCACTCCATATGATATATTCACTGGGGCATGACGGTCCCCAGCGTGAGCAACTAAGTTACCTGGGGAGCATGAAGAGTGCCAATCTGGACAAGTAGGGCCAGTGGGAAGTGTGGCGGATCCTACTTTCTGCTTCATTTGCTGGGAGACTGAGAGATGGGTCTCATCTTGACCTTGAAAATCAGGCTTGGGCATGCAAGGAGTCACCTTCCAATATGACTCTGTGAGATCACATGTATTGGTCTCTGTCCCCAGTTCCTGGCATGGAGCTCCCGAAACCCTTGTCAAATCCTAAGAAGTAAGAGCATTAGGAGCATCTTTTGTTCTGCTATCTGGTTTTTGACCTCCAATCTACTGATCCAATGCTCCTGAAATCCTTGTCATTGCCTGGGTGACAGGATTGTCTTTGTTCTAATGAGGAGACTCTAGGTGGGCTCCTGGATAGCTCCTGGGTGAAGGCTGGTCACCAGAAAGACCAAGCCATGAGTAGAAGATTGGAATTTTTAGTCCCACCCTCTCATTCTCTTGACTAGGGAGAAGGCTGAAAATGGAGTGAATACTGATCATGCCTACATAAGGAAGCCTCCATAAAATCGCAAAAGTACAGGGTTCAGGGAGCTTCCAGGTGGGGGAACACATCCACATTCCAGGAGGGTGACGCCCCAGTGCCATGGGAGCAGAAGCTCCTGTGCTCAGGACCCTCCTAGACCTTGCCCTATGTATCTGTTCATCTGGCTGTTCACCTGTATCCTTTATCATTTCCTTTAATAAACTGGTACATGTAAGAAAGTGTTTCCTTGAGTTCTGTGAGCTGCTCTAGCGAATTAATGGAACCCGAGGACGGAGTCGTGGCAACCTTCGATTTGTAGCGAAGTAGATGGAAATTGTGGGCAACCTGGTGACATGTTATTTGTGATTTGTGTCTGAAGTGGGGTGGGAGCAGTCTTGTGAGACTGAGCCCTTGACTTGTAGGATCTGACACTGTAGTGTCAGAATCAAGTTAAACTATAGAGCACCCAGCTGGCCTCATGGAGAATTGTTTGGTGTGGGGAAAAAAACCCCACACATTTGGTGACCATCAGTGTGAGACGTGGAGTGTTCTCTGTAAACGTAAAGGAGAAGGCTGGAAATGGAGTTAATACTGATCATGCCTACATAAGGAAGCCTCCATAAAATCGCAAAAGTACCACACAGGAGGTAGAGAACTGAGTTTTCCCTACTCAGGAGGGGAAGACTGCGTTTTTCTGACACAGACTCCCACCAAGCCACTGCCCTGCCAGGAAGCAAGCTCTGTGAGAAAGAACAGGAACTGGAGAGCAGAGAGAGCTGGCCACCATAGTTCCATAGTCAGGTCAAAGATTTATTTGAGGACCCAGCCTCTTCAAAACTTCTGCCCCCTTTTCTGGAGAACCCAGAGGACTGCCTGGTTCTGGTGGGCTTCTGTGAGACACCGGTTTTCCGTGTGTGTGTTTTCATCAACACACGTCTCCATCATAGACTGGACTCTGCTGACACAAATCTTAACTGCTGTCCCTCCAACTGCTCATCCGGTGTGTCTACTACAAAGACAGTGACGCTTCCCTGGGTTAGCCCCTCCCTCATTGGCACTGCAGATGAAATGGACACTTCCCCACACTGCTCAGCCCATCATAGCTCCCTGGGAGCTTTACAGGCTGTGACACCCTTTTTGGAAAAGCTCTGCTTCTCGTCCTAGGTGGGCAGACGTGGGTGCCTTTGGTTTTCTCACTCTAGTCACTCCAGATTTCACTATAATTCATTGCTAATCCTCTTAGTGCCAGGAAGACCCTTCTTCCTGCATTTAATAAACTCCTGGTCCTTGGGCATCTCTGGGGTCTTGGAAATTTTTCTGGGCTCTGGTGCGCGCTTGAGTCAAAGCTTTGCTCTCCCACATATTTCCATTGCTGGAAATTTCACATTATGAAGTTTAAGTTCCTGCAAATAACCCTCCCATTGCATACAGAAGACATTCCCCCAACCTCAGTAGCACACCCTTCTCAGAGTAAATGTCTGTCTGTCTCATTAGAGACCTTGAGTTACATTTCATAGTACATTTTGGTTGTCAGCCCTTTTGAACCTGCTGCCCATCCTCCTTTCCTAACTTCTCTGGAAGGAAAGTAAGTGGGATACGTTGGGCTGATGGGAGAGTGCTGGAAGCATGGATTCAGTGGGCAAGAAAGGAGCCATCACTATGAGTGGCCCCTCCTTTGGAGTTAATCATCTAGAAATCCACCAGAGGCACAGACGAATCATTTCCTGACTACAAATTATTGATTCTATGAACTATTTGGTATACATGAGTGCTTAGATATCCAATTTTATAGTTATTACACAATTATACTCACACACCTATGGAAAGATAATCTTTTACTTGATAAAAAGATAATCTTAGTTATACCAAAAGAGGTATTGTGTAAGTTGTTCTTATTACCTTAAGCTGATAAACACACTTCCAATTTATGACTATGTTTGATCACAGAATAATTTGCTGCAGAGTTAACTCTCTTAGCAGTCGCCAAAATGGTCTTTAATGTCTTTATCAACAGGAAAAACAACTTTATTCTTCATAGGTCAAACAAAGATCTTTTTCTGGAGCTGGGACTGAAATTCAAGTCTGCTACTTTATGGCCTCCTATCATCAAATGATGTAGGGACAAATTAAGAGACACATAGAAGCATATCAAGAAAGGGAGCGGGCATACTGGGAAGTTATTTTATTTGCTTTCTAGTTAAAAACATTTATATAGCACTTATGAAGGGTCAGGCATGGTTCTACTTAAAATATCGACCATAGAATAGTTTAATAATTCAAGTATGGCAGAAATAATATATGTCTATAGGATCTGATACAAAAAAGGGCATTACAAGCATGTCTGAACACGGAATTACTGTGAGCAATGGGTCAACCCATAGCTCTGCATTCTGTCCAGGCCTTCTCACCAGCACGTTCCCAGTGCACCACTTCTCACCAATACAGTTTGTGCGCTTACCACTTCTGAAGATGCTAAGCATTGCAACCCAAATTTGCTGTTCTAATCAAGGTTTTCCTTCCCTCTGCACCTTCCCAACAGTTCTGTAACATCTTATCTATGACTCAAAGCCCAATTCCATAAAAGCCTCCTTTAAGAGAATTCCAGAGAACCTTGCAAAGTCAATTTCTCCACATGCATCATTCCATTTCTATTAAACCACTTTTAGCATTTGCTTGGTGACAGAATCCTCTATGAATATGTCTGACTTTTCTCCTGGATAGTAAATTTTTGGAGAGCAGGAACTATTTTGGACAGGTTTAAGCAACATGGAGGAACCTTGAGATTCTGTGGGCCCATGCATACCTTTTCCAGGCAAGGCCTAAATCGGGTTTGAGCCAGGGGACTTACTTGCCCAAGGTCATGTGTCTAGTTTGTGGCAGAGGTAGGCCTGTCATACAGTCCCTTGACTCTCGGTCCTGTGTTTTACACACCACACAGCTCAACACAGTTTGGACCTGATTGTCCTTATGTCATAAGGATGGCCTTCCAGTAAGCCAATAGGTAGATATCAGGCACTCAAATATGCCTAGCGTAGCAACACAGAACTAGGGAGGAAATAAGAGAAAACTAAAAAGATGATTAAAAAGAATCATCATGTATTTATTAATAGGCTTCCACACAGCCAGCTTCTCAGAGCAGGGACTGACCTGAGGCCTCACCCACGTTCCCTGGATTGGCTGGCCTCCCATCTCAGAGAAAGTATGAGGAGGGCATGTGTGTTAAAATGTAAAACAATAAGAAAACTCTTCCAGAAAACCTAATCCAATAAAGAGTGTGAATAGTAGAGACAAGCCCCTGGTACCACAAAAAACACCCCACACCCACAAAATTTAGCAATAGACATTGGATTATTGCCCTGATATACATCATGATTTCTATCTCTGTAATAACAGAGGACAAAAGTACAGGAAGCGCCTGCTGCTCAGATATTAAGACAAGTTTCAGAAAGATTCTCTTTTCTGTTGAATATTCTTATTTCAGTAGGATCTGCAGAAGCAACAGGATGGCCATGAATACACTGTACATTTTATTGCTGCCCTTTCCAATTCTATGATTCTGCTATCATCATTTAATCCAGTGATCGAGTGCTAATATTCAATTGAAAAACTTAAGTTCACGGCTCTTTGACAAATAAATTGAGTCCTCAGCAACCATCAGTTTCTTAGTAATTCAAGTGGACAACAGGTTATGCAGCTCATTCAGGTGACGTGCTCCATAGGTGTGGGTCTCTTTCTACGTAATGTTCTCTGGAGGAGAAGAGGAACGGAGCTGTTGACAGTTTAATTGTCGTCACTCTCCCATTGGAATACATTTGGATGGTACATTTATCACACATGATGGTCCAGCTCCAGACCACTTCGTCAGCATCTATCTAGGGCTTTAGGTAATGATTTTTCCTCAGGAAATTGCTCAAATCTGTGACATGGCACTGGGTTTACTCTCTCTGACCTGTTTCAACCTTTAAAACTCTTCAAGTCTGAAGGGCACATTGCATTTCTTTCTAAGATTCTCAGAGGTGTGCCCATTTTCAAATCTTCATTTTTCATTGCCATTGATATTTACTGTACAGAAATAAAAATTTATGTTCACACAAAAACCTGCATATGAAGTTCACAACAGCTTTATTGGTAACAGCAAAAATCTATAAGAATCAATGAAAAAACGTCCTTCAATAGGTAAATGGTTAAACTGTGGGGCCACTTTTCCCCTTCCCCACATCCCACCCTAGGTGCACAGTGTCCCACCATCAGATGGTGACACCACACAGCCACGTCCTGGCTCTGTTCCCCAGAAGGAGAAGGCAGGTGCAGGAGAGCAGGGCCCTTCACTCCTCTGGGACAGAGTGGGACAGGCCCTCAGCAGCCTCCAAGCTCCCCACAGGCCTGCCCTCAGAGCCGGGAGCACAGCCCTCCTCCTTGCTGCTTCCCCAGAGTGTGACAAGGGCAGACCCGGATCCCTTCCCTTCCCCCCAGCAGGACACAGACAGAGGCCACAACCTCTCAGGAGCAAAAACGATGTATTTTGGGAAAATGGGGGTAGGAAGGCACCATCAGCACACAGAGGATGAGCTAACAAGAAAAAACAGGTTCTCTCTGCCTCCACATCATTGATTTTTGGAGAAAAGTCTTCCTATAGTGAAAGGTGTGAGAAGCACGCTCTGGTTGACCACACGAGGCTCCTGTTCAAGGACAGCATGGCGGGTAGTGGGGAGCTGAGCCACCTGTCACCTTCGGCCCATGCTGGCAGGGTTCAGTTAGGGACCACAGCTCCCTGGGGGGCAAGGTCTACTTGCCATCCCTGTCTCTGGTCCACTCACTCTCATTAGTATAGCTGTGGCTTCTGGAGGTGGCTTTGTGACTGTCACTGGTCATCACTCTTGTCTGCTCTGGGGAGGAGGGAACCCCTTACTAGCAGGAATGCCCCACTACCCAGGCCTTAAATTGTTCTCTGTGCTGCTTTAACTGGCAGGCATGAAGTCCTCAGGAAAGCCACAATTTCTCTCCCAGGGCTAGTCCAAAAGATGTCACCATCGGCTGAGCTTCAACAGCCCTAGAACTGAGTTGTTTCTGACCGGTCCCTGGCTCCGGGCCATGGTGGATGCAGGCTGACCTTCTGGAAGGGGAACTTCTCACAGTTTGTCTTCTTTACTGGGCTTCCGACATGGCAGAAAGTGTCTCATCTTTTTCCAGAAGAAAGCTTTCTGGAAAAACCTGTTCCTTCTCTGGCAGGAGCTGGAGGTCTTTGCTCCCAAGGGTGGCTCCCATTCCGCTGACCTGGGGAGGGTGGTTCATCCCACTGGCCTGGGAAGCCCTCAGTCCTGGAAATCTCTCTCCACCCTCTCCTGGTCCAGGACTTATGTACTCCTCCCTCTCAGCAATTGGGAGAGGCCGACTCCTCCATGTGAGCAGCCTTGTGAGGGGCCTTACGTTTTGGTTTCCTGGGCTGCTGCTGCCTCTGAATCCTCCAGCTACTGGATTGGAGGTCATATGGCACCTGGCAAGCTGCCACGTCCCCACTGTT
>NW_025804201.1:0-6141 GCF_021613505.1 Equus quagga
AACAGTGGGGACGTGGCAGCTTGCCAGGTGCCATATGACCTCCAATCCAGTAGCTGGAGGATTCAGAGGCAGCAGCAGCCCAGGAAACCAAAACGTAAGGCCCCTCACAAGGCTGCTCACATGGAGGAGTCGGCCTCTCCCAATTGCTGAGAGGGAGGAGTACATAAGTCCTGGACCAGGAGAGGGTGGAGAGAGATTTCCAGGACTGAGGGCTTCCCAGGCCAGTGGGATGAACCACCCTCCCCAGGTCAGCGGAATGGGAGCCACCCTTGGGAGCAAAGACCTCCAGCTCCTGCCAGAGAAGGAACAGGTTTTTCCAGAAAGCTTTCTTCTGGAAAAAGATGAGACACTTTCTGCCATGTCGGAAGCCCAGTAAAGAAGACAAACTGTGAGAAGTTCCCCTTCCAGAAGGTCAGCCTGCATCCACCATGGCCCGGAGCCAGGGACCGGTCAGAAACAACTCAGTTCTAGGGCTGTTGAAGCTCAGCCGATGGTGACATCTTTTGGACTAGCCCTGGGAGAGAAATTGTGGCTTTCCTGAGGACTTCATGCCTGCCAGTTAAAGCAGCACAGAGAACAATTTAAGGCCTGGGTAGTGGGGCATTCCTGCTAGTAAGGGGTTCCCTCCTCCCCAGAGCAGACAAGAGTGATGACCAGTGACAGTCACAAAGCCACCTCCAGAAGCCACAGCTATACTAATGAGAGTGAGTGGACCAGAGACAGGGATGGCAAGTAGACCTTGCCCCCCAGGGAGCTGTGGTCCCTAACTGAACCCTGCCAGCATGGGCCGAAGGTGACAGGTGGCTCAGCTCCCCACTACCCGCCATGCTGTCCTTGAACAGGAGCCTCGTGTGGTCAACCAGAGCGTGCTTCTCACACCTTTCACTATAGGAAGACTTTTCTCCAAAAATCAATGATGTGGAGGCAGAGAGAACCTGTTTTTTCTTGTTAGCTCATCCTCTGTGTGCTGATGGTGCCTTCCTACCCCCATTTTCCCAAAATACATCGTTTTTGCTCCTGAGAGGTTGTGGCCTCTGTCTGTGTCCTGCTGGGGGGAAGGGAAGGGATCCGGGTCTGCCCTTGTCACACTCTGGGGAAGCAGCAAGGAGGAGGGCTGTGCTCCCGGCTCTGAGGGCAGGCCTGTGGGGAGCTTGGAGGCTGCTGAGGGCCTGTCCCACTCTGTCCCAGAGGAGTGAAGGGCCCTGCTCTCCTGCACCTGCCTTCTCCTTCTGGGGAACAGAGCCAGGACGTGGCTGTGTGGTGTCACCATCTGATGGTGGGACACTGTGCACCTAGGGTGGGATGTGGGGAAGGGGAAAAGTGGCCCCACAGTTTAACCATTTACCTATTGAAGGACGTTTTTTCATTGATTCTTATAGATTTTTGCTGTTACCAATAAAGCTGTTGTGAACTTCATATGCAGGTTTTTGTGTGAACATAAATTTTTATTTCTGTACAGTAAATATCAATGGCAATGAAAAATGAAGATTTGAAAATGGGCACACCTCTGAGAATCTTAGAAAGAAATGCAATGTGCCCTTCAGACTTGAAGAGTTTTAAAGGTTGAAACAGGTCAGAGAGAGTAAACCCAGTGCCATGTCACAGATTTGAGCAATTTCCTGAGGAAAAATCATTACCTAAAGCCCTAGATAGATGCTGACGAAGTGGTCTGGAGCTGGACCATCATGTGTGATAAATGTACCATCCAAATGTATTCCAATGGGAGAGTGACGACAATTAAACTGTCAACAGCTCCGTTCCTCTTCTCCTCCAGAGAACATTACGTAGAAAGAGACCCACACCTATGGAGCACGTCACCTGAATGAGCTGCATAACCTGTTGTCCACTTGAATTACTAAGAAACTGATGGTTGCTGAGGACTCAATTTATTTGTCAAAGAGCCGTGAACTTAAGTTTTTCAATTGAATATTAGCACTCGATCACTGGATTAAATGATGATAGCAGAATCATAGAATTGGAAAGGGCAGCAATAAAATGTACAGTGTATTCATGGCCATCCTGTTGCTTCTGCAGATCCTACTGAAATAAGAATATTCAACAGAAAAGAGAATCTTTCTGAAACTTGTCTTAATATCTGAGCAGCAGGCGCTTCCTGTACTTTTGTCCTCTGTTATTACAGAGATAGAAATCATGATGTATATCAGGGCAATAATCCAATGTCTATTGCTAAATTTTGTGGGTGTGGGGTGTTTTTTGTGGTACCAGGGGCTTGTCTCTACTATTCACACTCTTTATTGGATTAGGTTTTCTGGAAGAGTTTTCTTATTGTTTTACATTTTAACACACATGCCCTCCTCATACTTTCTCTGAGATGGGAGGCCAGCCAATCCAGGGAACGTGGGTGAGGCCTCAGGTCAGTCCCTGCTCTGAGAAGCTGGCTGTGTGGAAGCCTATTAATAAATACATGATGATTCTTTTTAATCATCTTTTTAGTTTTCTCTTATTTCCTCCCTAGTTCTGTGTTGCTACGCTAGGCATATTTGAGTGCCTGATATCTACCTATTGGCTTACTGGAAGGCCATCCTTATGACATAAGGACAATCAGGTCCAAACTGTGTTGAGCTGTGTGGTGTGTAAAACACAGGACCGAGAGTCAAGGGACTGTATGACAGGCCTACCTCTGCCACAAACTAGACACATGACCTTGGGCAAGTAAGTCCCCTGGCTCAAACCCGATTTAGGCCTTGCCTGGAAAAGGTATGCATGGGCCCACAGAATCTCAAGGTTCCTCCATGTTGCTTAAACCTGTCCAAAATAGTTCCTGCTCTCCAAAAATTTACTATCCAGGAGAAAAGTCAGACATATTCATAGAGGATTCTGTCACCAAGCAAATGCTAAAAGTGGTTTAATAGAAATGGAATGATGCATGTGGAGAAATTGACTTTGCAAGGTTCTCTGGAATTCTCTTAAAGGAGGCTTTTATGGAATTGGGCTTTGAGTCATAGATAAGATGTTACAGAACTGTTGGGAAGGTGCAGAGGGAAGGAAAACCTTGATTAGAACAGCAAATTTGGGTTGCAATGCTTAGCATCTTCAGAAGTGGTAAGCGCACAAACTGTATTGGTGAGAAGTGGTGCACTGGGAACGTGCTGGTGAGAAGGCCTGGACAGAATGCAGAGCTATGGGTTGACCCATTGCTCACAGTAATTCCGTGTTCAGACATGCTTGTAATGCCCTTTTTTGTATCAGATCCTATAGACATATATTATTTCTGCCATACTTGAATTATTAAACTATTCTATGGTCGATATTTTAAGTAGAACCATGCCTGACCCTTCATAAGTGCTATATAAATGTTTTTAACTAGAAAGCAAATAAAATAACTTCCCAGTATGCCCGCTCCCTTTCTTGATATGCTTCTATGTGTCTCTTAATTTGTCCCTACATCATTTGATGATAGGAGGCCATAAAGTAGCAGACTTGAATTTCAGTCCCAGCTCCAGAAAAAGATCTTTGTTTGACCTATGAAGAATAAAGTTGTTTTTCCTGTTGATAAAGACATTAAAGACCATTTTGGCGACTGCTAAGAGAGTTAACTCTGCAGCAAATTATTCTGTGATCAAACATAGTCATAAATTGGAAGTGTGTTTATCAGCTTAAGGTAATAAGAACAACTTACACAATACCTCTTTTGGTATAACTAAGATTATCTTTTTATCAAGTAAAAGATTATCTTTCCATAGGTGTGTGAGTATAATTGTGTAATAACTATAAAATTGGATATCTAAGCACTCATGTATACCAAATAGTTCATAGAATCAATAATTTGTAGTCAGGAAATGATTCGTCTGTGCCTCTGGTGGATTTCTAGATGATTAACTCCAAAGGAGGGGCCACTCATAGTGATGGCTCCTTTCTTGCCCACTGAATCCATGCTTCCAGCACTCTCCCATCAGCCCAACGTATCCCACTTACTTTCCTTCCAGAGAAGTTAGGAAAGGAGGATGGGCAGCAGGTTCAAAAGGGCTGACAACCAAAATGTACTATGAAATGTAACTCAAGGTCTCTAATGAGACAGACAGACATTTACTCTGAGAAGGGTGTGCTACTGAGGTTGGGGGAATGTCTTCTGTATGCAATGGGAGGGTTATTTGCAGGAACTTAAACTTCATAATGTGAAATTTCCAGCAATGGAAATATGTGGGAGAGCAAAGCTTTGACTCAAGCGCGCACCAGAGCCCAGAAAAATTTCCAAGACCCCAGAGATGCCCAAGGACCAGGAGTTTATTAAATGCAGGAAGAAGGGTCTTCCTGGCACTAAGAGGATTAGCAATGAATTATAGTGAAATCTGGAGTGACTAGAGTGAGAAAACCAAAGGCACCCACGTCTGCCCACCTAGGACGAGAAGCAGAGCTTTTCCAAAAAGGGTGTCACAGCCTGTAAAGCTCCCAGGGAGCTATGATGGGCTGAGCAGTGTGGGGAAGTGTCCATTTCATCTGCAGTGCCAATGAGGGAGGGGCTAACCCAGGGAAGCGTCACTGTCTTTGTAGTAGACACACCGGATGAGCAGTTGGAGGGACAGCAGTTAAGATTTGTGTCAGCAGAGTCCAGTCTATGATGGAGACGTGTGTTGATGAAAACACACACACGGAAAACCGGTGTCTCACAGAAGCCCACCAGAACCAGGCAGTCCTCTGGGTTCTCCAGAAAAGGGGGCAGAAGTTTTGAAGAGGCTGGGTCCTCAAATAAATCTTTGACCTGACTATGGAACTATGGTGGCCAGCTCTCTCTGCTCTCCAGTTCCTGTTCTTTCTCACAGAGCTTGCTTCCTGGCAGGGCAGTGGCTTGGTGGGAGTCTGTGTCAGAAAAACGCAGTCTTCCCCTCCTGAGTAGGGAAAACTCAGTTCTCTACCTCCTGTGTGGTACTTTTGCGATTTTATGGAGGCTTCCTTATGTAGGCATGATCAGTATTAACTCCATTTCCAGCCTTCTCCTTTACGTTTACAGAGAACACTCCACGTCTCACACTGATGGTCACCAAATGTGTGGGGTTTTTTTCCCCACACCAAACAATTCTCCATGAGGCCAGCTGGGTGCTCTATAGTTTAACTTGATTCTGACACTACAGTGTCAGATCCTACAAGTCAAGGGCTCAGTCTCACAAGACTGCTCCCACCCCACTTCAGACACAAATCACAAATAACATGTCACCAGGTTGCCCACAATTTCCATCTACTTCGCTACAAATCGAAGGTTGCCACGACTCCGTCCTCGGGTTCCATTAATTCGCTAGAGCAGCTCACAGAACTCAAGGAAACACTTTCTTACATGTACCAGTTTATTAAAGGAAATGATAAAGGATACAGGTGAACAGCCAGATGAACAGATACATAGGGCAAGGTCTAGGAGGGTCCTGAGCACAGGAGCTTCTGCTCCCATGGCACTGGGGCGTCACCCTCCTGGAATGTGGATGTGTTCCCCCACCTGGAAGCTCCCTGAACCCTGTACTTTTGCGATTTTATGGAGGCTTCCTTATGTAGGCATGATCAGTATTCACTCCATTTTCAGCCTTCTCCCTAGTCAAGAGAATGAGAGGGTGGGACTAAAAATTCCAATCTTCTACTCATGGCTTGGTCTTTCTGGTGACCAGCCTTCACCCAGGAGCTATCCAGGAGCCCACCTAGAGTCTCCTCATTAGAACAAAGACAATCCTGTCACCCAGGCAATGACAAGGATTTCAGGAGCATTGGATCAGTAGATTGGAGGTCAAAAACCAGATAGCAGAACAAAAGATGCTCCTAATGCTCTTACTTCTTAGGATTTGACAAGGGTTTCGGGAGCTCCATGCCAGGAACTGGGGACAGAGACCAATACATGTGATCTCACAGAGTCATATTGGAAGGTGACTCCTTGCATGCCCAAGCCTGATTTTCAAGGTCAAGATGAGACCCATCTCTCAGTCTCCCAGCAAATGAAGCAGAAAGTAGGATCCGCCACACTTCCCACTGGCCCTACTTGTCCAGATTGGCACTCTTCATGCTCCCCAGGTAACTTAGTTGCTCACGCTGGGGACCGTCATGCCCCAGTGAATATATCATATGGAGTGAAGAGGCCATAGATAGATAAAAACAGCAGTAGATGCCAAAGGTGTGCTCTTGAACGTGTGCATTGACGACAGT
>NW_025804202.1:0-1673 GCF_021613505.1 Equus quagga
CGGCTTGTCAAGACCCAGTTCTGAGCAGCTGATTGCTGCTTGCCATTGTTCGACCTGGACTGGGGCTGAAAATGCTGATTCCCTGAATGTCCCTAAAATAGAGGCCAGCTCAGACCGGGCTTAGAGCTGGGGTGAGAGCACATGAGCCAGATTCTAAATCAGATCGAAGCAAGAGGGGTTGTCAGTGCTTTGACCAGAGAGATTCCCTGGGTGTTAATTCCACCCTCTGTGAGTAGGACTCGGGACTGGAACGCATCCTCAGCTCAAGGTTGTGGCCATCTTCTTGTCCCTTTTAGCCCTGCGTGGGCCGTTGTCTTCTCTGCGTCTCTCAGTGAATTTACTTGGACTAGTGCAGAGAGAGCATCCTGTTGGCTTAACCAAGTACCATCGCCCCCTAGTGGGCAGAGCCCTCTGTACGAAGCCTCATGGTAATCGTTGGCCAACCTATGGAGGTATCTTCTTTGAGTCAGATGCTGTGTTCCAGTCCAGTCAGTGGCCAACTCAGACAAAGCCATGTTACTTTGCCAAGTGGGCAGTGCTGGGAGGGGGAGTTTGAAATGGCTGGACCGTGGCTGACTTGCACACTCCCAGTATCTATTGTCAGGGGCAAGGGCTTGGCTCAAAGCTAAGTTACCAGACTGGTTAACGGCTGGTGTGTTAATCGGCCGCTGTGTTAGAGAGTGGGCCCAGGAAGAGCAGGTGTGTTGAGTAGCAAGTCCAGAATCCCAGAATGATGCAAAGACCTTCCCAGGCTCGTCTAGTCTATTCTGTCAGGGATGTGGGAATCTCTCTGGATTTGGGTCAGAGGGCGAGGTTGAAAACCAGACACCACCACTTAAGAGCTGCGTGGTCTTCGGAAGCTTGATTAACCAATCGGAGCCTCACCTCTCGTGCTGTGAGCTGGACCAACAACAATGCCCCCTCCCAGGGTTGTGAGGATGAGGTGACGAAGGTACCTCCCCTAGCATCTGGTACCCGGAAGGCACGTAATGCCTTCGTCTCCTTCAGTGAAATACCAGGGACCTTTCAGCATAGAGTCACTTGCGGAAGGAGTGTGTCCACCCAGGGGCAAGTGAGTGGGATATAAGTTACATAAAGATTTTAGTTATTGCAGCCAAAAGAGTTTGGCAGACGGTGGCCAAACTTTCTAGGTCAGTGTCCGGAGAGGAGAGATATAGAGAGTGTTAGTGGTGATAATTTTGTCTGTCTGTCTTTCCTGCTCACTCACTCACTCATCTGTCACTTCTCTCTCTCTCTCTCTCTCATCTACTTTTTGTTCCATCTATCAGTCATCTATGTACACACACCTCATTTTTTAATTAAGAATTATTTCTTGAATGCCTAGTATCTGCCAGGCACGGGGCGGTACAGTGATGAAGAAAACAAACCCATGACTTCATAGAGCCTGCGTTTGAGGCGTGGGTGCAAAAGATGATCCATGAAAGCTAACTCATGGCAGACGGTGACAGTCTAATGTGCTTCCGTGTGCACTGCCTCATCTTATCCTCGCGGTACCTCTGTGATGGAAGAGGGTCTCATCATCCCATTTTAAAGACAATAAAAGTCAGACTCGGGGGGGCGGGGGTGCCTCGATTTCACCAGATGGACACAGCCTGCCTGGGGCAGAGCTGCCTGACTCGGCATCCTGCATTCTTTTGACTTCCCCATAATGT
>NW_025804203.1:0-1672 GCF_021613505.1 Equus quagga
ACATTATGGGGAAGTCAAAAGAATGCAGGATGCCGAGTCAGGCAGCTCTGCCCCAGGCAGGCTGTGTCCATCTGGTGAAATCGAGGCACCCCCGCCCCCCCGAGTCTGACTTTTATTGTCTTTAAAATGGGATGATGAGACCCTCTTCCATCACAGAGGTACCGCGAGGATAAGATGAGGCAGTGCACACGGAAGCACATTAGACTGTCACCGTCTGCCATGAGTTAGCTTTCATGGATCATCTTTTGCACCCACGCCTCAAACGCAGGCTCTATGAAGTCATGGGTTTGTTTTCTTCATCACTGTACCGCCCCGTGCCTGGCAGATACTAGGCATTCAAGAAATAATTCTTAATTAAAAAATGAGGTGTGTGTACATAGATGACTGATAGATGGAACAAAAAGTAGATGAGAGAGAGAGAGAGAGAGAAGTGACAGATGAGTGAGTGAGTGAGCAGGAAAGACAGACAGACAAAATTATCACCACTAACACTCTCTATATCTCTCCTCTCCGGACACTGACCTAGAAAGTTTGGCCACCGTCTGCCAAACTCTTTTGGCTGCAATAACTAAAATCTTTATGTAACTTATATCCCACTCACTTGCCCCTGGGTGGACACACTCCTTCCGCAAGTGACTCTATGCTGAAAGGTCCCTGGTATTTCACTGAAGGAGACGAAGGCATTACGTGCCTTCCGGGTACCAGATGCTAGGGGAGGTACCTTCGTCACCTCATCCTCACAACCCTGGGAGGGGGCATTGTTGTTGGTCCAGCTCACAGCACGAGAGGTGAGGCTCCGATTGGTTAATCAAGCTTCCGAAGACCACGCAGCTCTTAAGTGGTGGTGTCTGGTTTTCAACCTCGCCCTCTGACCCAAATCCAGAGAGATTCCCACATCCCTGACAGAATAGACTAGACGAGCCCGGGAAGGTCTTTGCATCATTCTGGGATTCTGGACTTGCTACTCAACACACCTGCTCTTCCTGGGCCCACTCTCTAACACAGCGGCCGATTAACACACCAGCCGTTAACCAGTCTGGTAACTTAGCTTTGAGCCAAGCCCTTGCCCCGACAATAGATACTGGGAGTGTGCAAGTCGGCCACGGTCCAGCCATTTCAAACTCCCCCTCCCAGCACTGCCCACTTGGCAAAGTAACATGGCTTTGTCTGAGTTGGCCACTGACTGGACTGGAACACAGCATCTGACTCAAAGAAGATACCTCCATAGGTTGGCCAACGATTACCATGAGGCTTCGTACAGAGGGCTCTGCCCACTAGGGGGCGATGGTACTTGGTTAAGCCAACAGGATGCTCTCTCTGCACTAGTCCAAGTAAATTCACTGAGAGACGCAGAGAAGACAACGGCCCACGCAGGGCTAAAAGGGACAAGAAGATGGCCACAACCTTGAGCTGAGGATGCGTTCCAGTCCCGAGTCCTACTCACAGAGGGTGGAATTAACACCCAGGGAATCTCTCTGGTCAAAGCACTGACAACCCCTCTTGCTTCGATCTGATTTAGAATCTGGCTCATGTGCTCTCACCCCAGCTCTAAGCCCGGTCTGAGCTGGCCTCTATTTTAGGGACATTCAGGGAATCAGCATTTTCAGCCCCAGTCCAGGTCGAACAATGGCAAGCAGCAATCAGCTGCTCAGAACTGGGTCTTGACAAGCCG
>NW_025804204.1:0-2699 GCF_021613505.1 Equus quagga
ACTTTTAAAATATTAGCCATTAACTCAAAATGGGTCTTAAAACTCTCTGGGCCAAACAAATCAAATCTGAACTCTGATGTAAACACATCCCTTCCCTCCACTGAGAAGTGCCCCGTGACAGCAGGTTGTAACCCACCCTATGACCCAAAATACCCTGGCCCGTGGGCGTGCTTGGTTTGGCCCACACTATGGGTTTTATTTTGTTTTGTTGAAACTGAACTAAAATTTAAATTGAAGATATTGTGAATGAAATCTTGACTTGTGTTTCTCTCAAATGACGAGCGCTGACAACATGGCGCACCCTCAACACCCGTGGGGACTGAATGGCGTTGAGTCACAGCCGTCCCCAGAGGACACACGCTCACTCTCGAGGTCGGCCCCCTTCACGCACTGTCACACCTGCCCGGCCCCACTGGGCATCTGCCTTGCAGCCCCTGACAAATCCTCAAAGAGAGGAGAGAAACTGTCAAGAATGCTAGCCTAGGGGGCTGGCCCAGTGGCCAAGTGGTTAAGTGCGCGTGCTCCACTTCCGCAGCCCGGGGTTCACAGGTTCAGATCCCAGGCGCAGACGTAGCACCGCTCATCAAGTCACACTGTGGTGGCGTCCCACCTAAAGTAGAGGAAGATTGGCAACAGATGTTAGCTCAGGGCCAATCTTCCTCACCAAAAAACAAACAAAAACAAGAATGCTGGCCTAGTGTAAAATTCCAGAGGGAGGGAAGACGTTTTAGAATAAGGCCGTGAAGACGACTATGGCATTGCTTTATCCATAAGGATACATATTTGCCTGGCAATGCGAGAAGCTAAAGTCCCCTGCACCGCTCACAGAAAGTGTGCTATGGGAATTTAAAACCAGAAGGGAAAATAAAGGTAACCAAGTGAGCTATTTTTTACCCCTTGCAACTCATGGAACTTCTTAAGGTTGATTTACAAACTCTTATTTTGAAAACCTTCTCTTTTTTTCCTGTCAGTTCATATTTCTCCCTTTTCCCAGGAAGTTACATTATGGGGAAGTCAAAAGAATGCAGGATGCCGAGTCAGGCAGCTCTGCCCCAGGCAGGCTGTGTCCACCTGGTGAAATCGAGGCACCCCCGCACCCCAAGTCTGACTTTTTTTGTCTTTAAAATGGGATGATGAGACCCTCTTCCGTCACAGAGGTACCGCGAGGATAAGATGAGGCAGTGCACATGGAAGCACATTAGACTGTCACCGTCTGCCATGAGTTAGCTTTCATGGATCATCTTTTGCACCCACACCTCAAACGCAGGCTCTCTGAAGTCGTGGGTTTGTTTTCTTCATCGCTGTACCCCCCGTGCCTGGCAGATATTAGGCATTCAAGAAATAATTCTTAATTAAAAAATGAGGTGTGTGTACATAGATGACTGATAGATGGAACAAAAAGTAGATGAGAGAGAGAGAGAAGTGACAGATGAGTGAGTGAGTGAGCAGGAAAGACAGACAGACAAAATTATCACCACTAACACTCTCTATATCTCTCCTCTCCGGACACTGACCTAGAAAGTTTGGCCACCGTCTGCCAAACTCTTTTGGCTGCAGTAACTAAAATCTTTATGTAACTTATATCCCACTCACTTGCCCCTGGGTGGACACACTCCTTCCGCAAGTGACTCTATGCTGAAAGGTCCCTGGTATTTCACTGAAGGAGACGAAGGCATTATGTGCCTCCCGGGTACCAGATGCTAGGAGAGGTACCTTCCTCACCTCATCCTCACAACCCTGGGAGGGGGCATTGTTGTTGGTCCACCTCACAGCACGAGAGGTGAGGCTCCGATTGGTTAATCAAGCTTCTGAAGACCATGCAGTTCTTAAGTGGTGGTGTCTGGTTTTCAACCTCGCCCTCTGACCCAAATCCAGAGAGATTCCCACATCCCTGACAGAATAGACTAGACGAGCCTGGGAAGGTCTTTGCATCATTCTGGGATTCTGGACTTGCTGCTCAACACACCTGCTCTTCCTGTGCCCACTCTCTAACACAGCGGCCGATTAACACACCAGCCGTTAACCAGTCTGGTAACTTAGCTTTGAGCCAAGCCCTTGCCCCTGACAATAGATACTGGGAGTGTGCAAGTCGGCCACGGTCCAGCCATTTCAAACTCCCCCTCCCAGCACTGCCCACTTGGCAAAGTAACATGGCTTTGTCTGAGTTGGCCACTGACTGGACTGGAACAGAGCATCTGACTCAAAGAAGATACCTCCATAGGTTGGCCAACGATTACCATGAGGCTTCGTACAGAGGGCTCTGCCCACTAGGGGGTGATGGTACTTGGTTAAGCCAACAGGATGCTCTCTCTGCACTAGTCCAAGTAAATTCACTGAGAGACGCAGAGAAGACAAGGGACCACGCAGGGCTAAAAGGGACAAGAAGATGGTCACAACCTTGAGATGAGGATGTGTTCCAGTCCCGAGTCCTACTCGCAGAGGGTGGAATTAACACCCAGGGAATCTCTCTGGTCAAAGCACTGACAGCCCCTTTTGCTTTGATCTGATTTAGAATCTGGCCCATGTGCTCTCACCCCAGCTCTAAGCCCGGTCTGAGCTGGCCTCTATTTTAGGGACATTCAGGGAATCAGCATTTTCAGCCCCAGTCCAGGTCGAACAATGGCAAGCAGCAATCAGCTGCTCAGAACTGGTTCTTGACAAGCCGAACCCCTTAGAACAGCTTCTCAGCAGCGTCTATG
>NW_025804205.1:0-1363 GCF_021613505.1 Equus quagga
GATCCAGCAGGACTGATTTTGCTCCTGGGAGCGATCTTCTGCTTGGGAAGAACTAGCGCGCTGATTTTCACTGTCAGTCCACACTGATGTCAGGTGAGTTGGAATGCCCCTTTCACATTCTGACCAAACACAGATTTGAACCTGTGAGGACAACCTCAAATGCCTACAGGTGTCAGGGAGATCACATCAGTAAGTGCAGTGGGCCAGAAGTCAACAATAGGGAGTGATGGGGACTGTGGCAAACTAGACAGCCCCTGTCTAAAGGAAGTGCCACACTCAGCACCAGGAGTCTGTGACTGGGTAAGAATGTGGACTCAATGTTGTTCCATCTTTTGATTTTTTTTTTTGAAGAAGCCAGAAACCTAGATTTTTAGGTGAAATATCCCAATTTTAAAAGATTAGCCATTAACTCAAAATGGGTCTTAAAACTCTCCGGGCCAAACACATCAAATCTGATCTCTGATGTAAACACATCCCTTCCCTCCACTGAGAAGTGTCCCATGATTGCAGGTTGGAACCCAGCCTATGATCCAAAATACCCTGGCCAGCGGGCGTGCTTGGTTTGGCCCACACTATGGGTTTTATTTTGTTTTGTTGAAACTGAACTAAAACTTAAATTGAAGATATTGTGCATGGAATCTTGACTTGTGTTTCTCTCAAATGATGAGCGCTGACAACATGGCGCACCCTCCACACACGTGGGGACTGGATGGCGCTGAGTCACAGCTGCCCCCAGAGGACGCACGCTCACTCTCGAGGTCACCAGTATTCCCACCAGGCCCCCTTCACTCACTGTCACACCTGCCTGGCCCCACTGGGCATCTGCCTTGCAGCCCCTGACAAACCCTAAAGAGAGGAGAGGAATTGTCAAGAATGCTAGCCTAGGGGGCTGGCCTGGTGGCCAAGTGGTTAAGTGCGCATGCTCCACTTCCACAGCCTGGGGTTCGCAGGTTCAGATCCCAGGCGCAGACCCAGCACAGCTCATCAAGCTGTGGTGGCGTCCCACCTAAAGCAGAGGAAGATTGGCAACAGATGTTAGCTCAGGGCCAATCTTCCTCACCAAAAAAAAACAAACAAAAAAAAAGAATGCTGGCCTAGTGTAAAATTCCAGAGGGAGGGAAGACGTTTTAGAATAAGGCCGTGAAGATGACTATGGCATTGCTTTATCCATAAGGATAAATATTTGCCTGGCAATTTGAGAAGCTAAAGTCCCCTGCACCGCTCAGAGAAAGTGTGCTATGGGAATTTAAAACCAGAAAGGAAAATAAAGGTAACTGAGTGAGCTATTTTTTCCCCTTGCAACTCATGGAACTTCTTAAGGTTGATTTACAAACTCTTATTTTGAAAACCTTCTCTTTTTTTC
>NW_025804206.1:0-1369 GCF_021613505.1 Equus quagga
GGTGGAGGGTGAACGACTCAGAAAAGCTAGGGTCAGGCCTGCAAAGATGTTTTCAGGCCGAGAACAAACCCTGAGAAATCATGGTTCATAAGATCTCGCTGACAGGGTCAAAGGGGACCAATGATGAGCAATTTCAGGCATGGTCTCACCTTCGACCCCTGAAGAAACTGGATTCCCTAAGTGTCCTTTAGAGAACAACGGCAGGCCCTCTGTGCAAGTCACTATCACAAAATATGAAAACCTGAGTGGATTCCTCCCCCTCCTGAGAGACAGTATTCTGACGGTGATCCCATTTTCCTTTTCTCTTTGTCTGACGCCCCCAACCCGAGGGGAGATCGGGAGGCCCCGCGGCCCCTCGCACCCGCGCGCTGCAGCGTCTCCTTCCCGTTCTCCAGGTATCTGAGGAGCCACTCCACGCACGGGCCCTCCAGATAGTTCCTTCCTTTCTCCGCCTCACCGTCCGCCTCCCCCTTGCGCCGGGTGATCTGAGCCGCCGCGTCCGCCGCAGTCCAGGAGCGCAGGTCCTCGCACAGGGCGATGTAATCGGCGCCGTCGTAGGCGAACTGACTGTACCCGCGGAGGAGGAGCCCGTCCGGCCCCACGTAGCAGCCAGACATCCACTGAATGGTGTGAGACCCTGACCCCGCCCCGGAAGTTAGCCCCGCCCCCGCCTACTCGCAGTAAAGGAAACCTAAATTGAAAATTAAACTCGAGAAAAGTTCCCGCCGGCTCTTCCCGGGTCGGATGGCAGGGCGGGTCCCGCAAAATAGGGATGAATTTCGGACGCGCAGACTCGGCATGAATGACGGACTCAAAGACTCGGGGAGACCCCGGCCCGTCCGTGGGGATGGGGGGTCGGGACCTGGACCCGGGCCCGCGTCGCTCACCGGCCTCGCTCTGGTTGTAGTAGCCGCGCAGGTTGTTCAGGTTCACTCGGAAAGTCTGTGCGTGGCCCTTGACGCTCCGCGTCTCCCGCTCCCAATACTCCGGCCCCTCCAACTCCCCCCACGGCGCCCGCGGCTCCATCCTCGGAATCGCATCGTCGCTGTCGAACCGCACGAACTGCGTGTCGTCCACGCAGCCGACGGAGATGAAGCGGGGCTCCCCGCGGCCGGGCCGGGACACGGCGGTGTTGAAATACCTCATGGAGTGGGAGCCTGGGGGCGGGGAGGGGCTGAGACCCGGGACCCGGCCCAACCCTGGTTCTGGCGCGGGTCCCCGGGTCCGAGGTTGATGAGGCCGGGAGGGGCTCGGGGCTCGGGAGACGGAAAAGGGGCGGCAGGTCCGAGAAGGTTGGGGACTTGGGGTGAGAAGATGAGGGGACGGGGGAAGGGAGGGGTCAGGACGGGTCAGGCCGAGGTAGAGGGTC
>NW_025804207.1:0-2261 GCF_021613505.1 Equus quagga
AGGGGCTCAGATTCCTCCTCGACCACGAGGATGCGGGTCATGATGCCTCCAACTTTCCTCCTGCTGCTCTCGGGGCCCTGACCAAGACCTGGGCGTGTGAGTGCGGGGTCGGGAGGAAACGGCCTCTGCGGGGGGCGGAGCCAGGGGACCGCGTGGCGGTGGCACAGGCACCCAGGTGATGCGGGGTCGGTGAGCCGAGGAGTCGAAAGAAAGATTTCTTAGACTCTTAAGATCTGGCAGTAGTGCTCTTTTATTTAGAGAATAGAATAGCATGGGGACAGGACCCATGGGCAGTCAGAGCTTCTGCTGCCGCCGCTGCTGCTGCCCCCGCTGGCATGGGGACAGGGCCCATGGGCAGGCAGAGCTGGTGCGTGGGGACAGGACCCACGGGCAGTCAGAGCTCCTGCTGCTGCCCCGAGTTGAGGGTTAGGGTTAATTTTATAAGGCATGGGTATGTGAGTCATTTCTTTACAAGACAAAGGAAAGAACATGAAAAAAGTTAAAATGGTATCAGTGCAGGTGGGGTCTGGTCGTTGGGTGATCCCATGACTTTTAGACAAGAATCAAATTGGATTAAGTAAAGGTCAGAAGCCACCACCCTAAATCAGTTACATGAGATTGCCAGACAGCAACCAACTTAAGTTCTTGCCTTCCCCATTAAGAGTTTCTAGGGATAAGGTCATCTCTCTTCTTCTTCCTGGTACAGAGAGGGAGGCACCTTTTACAGATAGAGATTTACCTTACAAATGTGAATGTGTCCCAACAAGGGCAAGTTCCATTCCCCAGAACCTCCTTCCCTGTCCCAGTTTATCGAAAGCAATCAGCCCAAAACAATCCGGATGCCAAAGAGACATATCCTGGGGTGGCCAATTTCAGGTCCCTACAAGGTCATCCCCCCTTCCTTCACAAATGCAAATGTCTCTCAAAAGGACAAGCAAAACTCCAGTCCTCAGAGCCTCCTTCTCATCTGCAGTTTTAAAAGTAACCAGCCTAAAATCCTCATCACAGGGAAGGCGCGTCTCCGCGGACGCAGCCCAGACCCTCTATCTCAGCCTGACCCCTCCCTTCTCCCGCCCCCTCATCTTTTCACCCCAAGTCCCCAACCTTCTCGGACCTGCCGCCCCTTTTCCGTCTCCCGAGCCCCTTCCCCCTCCCGGCCTCATCACCCTCGGGGACCCGCGCTAGAACGAGGGTTGGGCCGGGTCCGGGGTCTCAGCCCCTCCCCGCCCCCAGGCTCCCACTCCATGAAATATTTCAAAACCGCCGTGTCCCGGCCCGGCCGCGGGGAGCCCCGCTTCATCGCCGTCGGCTACGTGGACGACACGCAGTTCGTGCGGTTCGACAGCGACGCCGCGAGTTCGAGGATGGAGCCGCGGGCGCCGTGGGTGGAGCAGGAGGGGCGGGGGTATTGGGAACCGGAGACGCGGACCGTCAAGGGCACCGCACAGAGTTTACTAAAGAAACTGAATGCCGCATGTGTCAACTACAACCAGAGCGAGGCCGGTGAGAGACGCGGGCCCAGGTCGCGACCTCCCATCCCCATGGACGGGCCGGGGTCTCCCCGAGTCTCCGGGTCCGAGATTCACCCCGAGGCTGCGGGACCCGCGCGGCCCCCGACCCGGGAAGAGCCGGCAGGGACTTTCCGCGGTTTCATTTTCAGTTTGGGTTTAATATCTGCGTGTGGGCGGGGCCGAGTAGGCGGGGCTGACCTCTGGGCGGGGTCAGGGTCTCACAGCTACCGGTTGTGTATGGCTGCTACTACGTGGGGCCAGATCTGTGCCTCCTCCGCGGGTACAGACAGGTCGCCTACGACGGCGCCGATTTCATCGCCCTGAACAAGGACCTGCACCCTGGACCGCGGCGGACACGGGGGCTCAGATCTCCCGGCGCAGGTGGGAGGCGGCCGGTGTGGCGGAGCGCTGGAGGAACTACCTGGAGGGCACGTGCGTGGAGTAGCTCCTCAGATACCTGGAGAACGGGAAGGAGACGCTGCAGCGCGCGGGTACGAGGGGACACGGGGCCTCCCGATCTCCTCTCGGGTTGGGGGCGTCCGACAAAGAGAGAAGGAAAATGGGATCACTGTCAGAATACTGTCTCTCAGGAGGGGGAGGAATCCCCCCAGGTTTTCATATTTTGTGATAGTGACTTGCACAGAGGGCCTGCCGTTGTTCTCTAAAGGACACTTAGGGAATCCAATTTCTTCAGGGGTCGAAGGTGAGACCATGCCTGAAATTGCTCATCATTGGTCCCCTTTGACCCTG
>NW_025804208.1:0-2261 GCF_021613505.1 Equus quagga
CAGGGTCAAAGGGGACCAATGATGAGCAATTTCAGGCATGGTCTCACCTTCGACCCCTGAAGAAATTGGATTCCCTAAGTGTCCTTTAGAGAACAACGGCAGGCCCTCTGTGCAAGTCACTATCACAAAATATGAAAACCTGGGGGGATTCCTCCCCCTCCTGAGAGACAGTATTCTGACAGTGATCCCATTTTCCTTCTCTCTTTGTCGGACGCCCCCAACCCGAGAGGAGATCGGGAGGCCCCGTGTCCCCTCGTACCCGCGCGCTGCAGCGTCTCCTTCCCGTTCTCCAGGTATCTGAGGAGCTACTCCACGCACGTGCCCTCCAGGTAGTTCCTCCAGCGCTCCGCCACACCGGCCGCCTCCCACCTGCGCCGGGAGATCTGAGCCCCCGTGTCCGCCGCGGTCCAGGGTGCAGGTCCTTGTTCAGGGCGATGAAATCGGCGCCGTCGTAGGCGACCTGTCTGTACCCGCGGAGGAGGCACAGATCTGGCCCCACGTAGTAGCAGCCATACACAACCGGTAGCTGTGAGACCCTGACCCCGCCCAGAGGTCAGCCCCGCCTACTCGGCCCCGCCCACACGCAGATATTAAACCCAAACTGAAAATGAAACCGCGGAAAGTCCCTGCCGGCTCTTCCCGGGTCGGGGGCCGCGCGGGTCCCGCAGCCTCGGGGTGAATCTCGGACCCGGAGACTCGGGGAGACCCCGGCCCGTCCATGGGGATGGGAGGTCGCGACCTGGGCCCGCGTCTCTCACCGGCCTCGCTCTGGTTGTAGTTGACACATGCGGCATTCAGTTTCTTTAGTAAACTCTGTGCGGTGCCCTTGACGGTCCGCGTCTCCGGTTCCCAATACCCCCGCCCCTCCTGCTCCACCCACGGCGCCCGCGGCTCCATCCTCGAACTCGCGGCGTCGCTGTCGAACCGCACGAACTGCGTGTCGTCCACGTAGCCGACGGCGATGAAGCGGGGCTCCCCGCGGCCGGGCCGGGACACGGCGGTTTTGAAATATTTCATGGAGTGGGAGCCTGGGGGCGGGGAGGGGCTGAGACCCCGGACCCGGCCCAACCCTCGTTCTAGCGCGGGTCCCCGAGGGTGATGAGGCCGGGAGGGGGAAGGGGCTCGGGAGACGGAAAAGGGGCGGCAGGTCCGAGAAGGTTGGGGACTTGGGGTGAAAAGATGAGGGGGCGGGAGAAGGGAGGGGTCAGGCTGAGATAGAGGGTCTGGGCTGCGTCCGCGGAGACGCGCCTTCCCTGTGATGAGGATTTTAGGCTGGTTACTTTTAAAACTGCAGATGAGAAGGAGGCTCTGAGGACTGGAGTTTTGCTTGTCCTTTTGAGAGACATTTGCATTTGTGAAGGAAGGGGGGATGACCTTGTAGGGACCTGAAATTGGCCACCCCAGGATATGTCTCTTTGGCATCCGGATTGTTTTGGGCTGATTGCTTTCGATAAACTGGGACAGGGAAGGAGGTTCTGGGGAATGGAACTTGCCCTTGTTGGGACACATTCACATTTGTAAGGTAAATCTCTATCTGTAAAAGGTGCCTCCCTCTCTGTACCAGGAAGAAGAAGAGAGATGACCTTATCCCTAGAAACTCTTAATGGGGAAGGCAAGAACTTAAGTTGGTTGCTGTCTGGCAATCTCATGTAACTGATTTAGGGTGGTGGCTTCTGACCTTTACTTAATCCAATTTGATTCTTGTCTAAAAGTCATGGGATCACCCAACGACCAGACCCCACCTGCACTGATACCATTTTAACTTTTTTCATGTTCTTTCCTTTGTCTTGTAAAGAAATGACTCACATACCCATGCCTTATAAAATTAACCCTAACCCTCAACTCGGGGCAGCAGCAGGAGCTCTGACTGCCCGTGGGTCCTGTCCCCACGCACCAGCTCTGCCTGCCCATGGGCCCTGTCCCCATGCCAGCGGGGGCAGCAGCAGCGGCGGCAGCAGAAGCTCTGACTGCCCATGGGTCCTGTCCCCATGCTATTCTATTCTCTAAATAAAAGAGCACTACTGCCAGATCTTAAGAGTCTAAGAAATCTTTCTTTCGACTCCTCGGCTCACCGACCCCGCATCACCTGGGTGCCTGTGCCACCGCCACGCGGTCCCCTGGCTCCGCCCCCCGCAGAGGCCGTTTCCTCCCGACCCCGCACTCACACGCCCAGGTCTTGGTCAGGGCCCCGAGAGCAGCAGGAGGAAAGTTGGAGGCATCATGACCCGCATCCTCGTGGTCGAGGAGGAATCTGAGCCCCT
>NW_025804209.1:0-1105 GCF_021613505.1 Equus quagga
TGGATTCCTTTCAAGCAGGGAAGCGATGGGACCACACACAAACTCAGTTCCGGGTACCCGATTTCGCAGCCAAGCCAATCAGTGAGACATTAGGGTTGCAGCAAGGAAAGAGGTTTATGATCAAGAGGCGGCCAGACAAGGAGGTGGGAGTAAAATTCAAACCCGCCTCCTCAAAGGGAAAACAAAACATTGGGGCGTTTATCTGGGGTTCGGGGTAGGGGTGGGACCAGGAGAGCGCTGGGGGTGAAGCTTGAAGAGTCCTCTGCTCAGGTGCGACTGTCGCTCGTATCTCTTCGTGGGTCACAAGTGCGAAGTCAGTGGGGTTCGACGTGTTGCACGCCGAGGATCTCCATCCCTGACGCAGAAAGTGGGCGATCCGTCATTTCAGCTGGTCCAAGCCTCTGCACGATGTCCGGTCGGGCGGGAGCCGGGGGGCTGCCATCAAGCTGCTCTCTGATCTGCCGTCTTCCTGTTGTTCTGCAAAACAACCTCAGAAACTTTGGTTACTTTCTTGCCCACGTCCACCCCTGTGGGGGCCGGGCACCGTGTCAGTAACGGCAGGGTTTTCCTCTTGGGTCACCCTCCCAACAGAGTGGAGGATGGATTCAAGTGGGGAGCTGGGGGGCAGTGTGCCTGGAGGCCAGCCAGCAAGATCAGTAAGGAGTCTACTGGGCTGGTTGCATGCAAGAGACAGGAAGGCATGCGGCAGAGCAGCGGGGACGGCAAAGAAGGGAAGGCGCTCGGCTCTCTTTGGGAGTCGGTAGGCTACGAAGTGGGCGAGACAGAGAGCTCAAGCATGGACCTGAGGCCTCTCGCTCTCAGGTGATGAGATGGGCAGAGGTTTTCTGAGGTGAGGAAAGGAAGGTAAGAGGAGGGGGAGGGTTTTGTTGGAGGATACCGGGCTCCCTTTTGGACGTGTCGGTTTTGAGAAGCCTTTGGACATACTGAGAGGTGCGTCCAGCAGACAGTTAGAGAAAGCAGCGTGGAGTCAGGGGCAGGGTGACGTCAGTCGTACGCACTCAGAAGCCCTGGGCATCCGGGGGCGAGTCGAATCGTAGGAGCGCATGAGCTTGCTCTGAGACCCGAGGGGTTCCTGTTCCCTGAA